>NW_011889286.1:1132522-1177765 GCF_000151845.1 Pteropus vampyrus | reverse complement strand
CATGGAGTTGGAAATAAAAGCCTTCGGTATTCTTAAAGGCAAACCTGGTGTTCCATTTCTTGTTGATTAAATCCATTGCTTGGCTTGTCTATCTCCTTTATGGACAAAGGATTCTGAGGCCAGAGATTTATCCTTTAAATTAAACTAGAAGGCAATGAATCTTAAACAAAAATACTTTAAGGGTTCCTTTAAAGTGTGAGTACTGGGAGCCAAACAGTTGTTCTGGCCAGGAGGTTGGCATTTGCCTGAGTGGGGATGCTATCTGTCCCCAGCATGGAGTAGAGATATGTATAAATAAGAGGGAAAAGAAAATTAGACCCTCTTAATTGTCCACCTCCACATTTGTCAGATTTCATATGTAGTTTGGAATATTGTAAACTTCCATCCTCAGTCACCCTCCATTTAATAATACTTTAGAAATACAAGCTAAGAGCATACAAAAATAGTTTTTGTTTGGCACCACATCTTTCTCTTAAGATATTTGACAGTAGCAACAGCTCTGTGGATCCACAGCACTGTTCATAGTAAAACATGGGCCAAGACCACATGGATCGACAGGTGATGTACTGAACAAATCTAGGGGGCACAATTCACACTGTAGTCATGCAGCATTGTGTATTCATTGTGACAGTTTTCCAGTAGATGCCTTGAGGAAGGCACCCTTGTTTATAATTTGCACTAGGCACCCTGTGAGCTTGGAGCAACACTGTAATATCCAGAGCATCTGGTTCACCTACATGGCTTTGGGTTCTTTTCTTAGACAGATGGTGCTGGGAATTCAAAGATGGTCAGGGGGCCAGAGCATCCCAACATGTATCCTTCTGACATGTCCCCAGTGCTAGTCTCAGTTTTGGATAGAAAAGTGACCTGGGTCTGAAAAAGGCAAACTGAGTAATTGAGGACACTTTAACCTCCATCCTGAGCCCCAACCACATCCTGGTGTGAAGGAAGAGTGGGGAATGAACCCAGCACAGTGCCTGACACAAAAAGTTAGTCAAGGGAATAAATGAATGAGTGAATTCTTCAACAGACACCTGTGTAGTACATGGATGAGTGTGTGCTCTCCTATCATTTCATGCATTCTTTCTCTATGGTCCTCAGAGAGAGACAGCAAAAGCAACACCCAGGGACTTCTCTGAAAGTAGGCAAAAACTGCCAAAATGAATTCACTAAAAAGATCTCTCACCAGGAAGCAGCCCCTGGAGAGTCCCCTTTCTGGGGAAGCAAATCTCTTCCTTAATCACCACGTGCTGCTGCTGCTCGCTGTTATTACTCACCCAGTCCAGCTGTCCGTCCCACCTCTCAGCAAAGCCTATTTACCAAACCCATTTGCAAGTCTAAAATGTAATCACTGGCTTCCTCCTCAGAATGTTAATATTCCAGCAGGATTCCCAGAGCCAGGCTGGAGCCCCTGGCCGGTTTAGCGGGTGTGGTCCTGCCTCTTTCTTCCCACACTGATGCTGCTCAGCGCCACAAATGCACAAATAGAAAGCAGGCAAAAGTCTGGGCTATAGCGGAGACACCTCTGCTGGAGATGACCAAGGGTAGACTGGCCTTGAAACAGTCAGCTGGCTGGGCTTAGAAAGAAAGGCTGAGGGACCTGGGTCAGGTATCAGGTGCAGAGGGCTCCAACCTGCTCCCCCTGCCCACACAATGCCTACACCCCTGCAGGCAGGTCTGCAGCCCAGGAACTCCCTGGATTTAGTAGACAGTCTGGCTCACAAAGGCACTTCGTAAACACTCAGTGAACTGAACATCACTCTTTTTTTTTTTTTTGTCCTTGACCAGCCTACTGTTGCTTCCTGCAGCAACTGCTTATGCAGCATCTGTTATATACCAGGCACTGTGCTAGGTGCTAGCAGTATATGAAGAACAAAGGAGGCATGATCCCTGCTTCATAGAATTTATGTTCAAGCAGAAAATATAAACAAGCAAGCTGTTAAATGCACTGGCAGGGCCTGGAGAAAGTGGCAATTAAACTAGGACTTGAGAGATGAGTAGGAGTTAGCAGGCAGGGGGAACAGCATCTGCAAAGACCTGGAGGCCAGGGTGCGCATGGCACTTTCTAACAAGTCAAAAGTCAGATTGTTTAGAGCTGTGAATGGAAAAATGGCAAGAGAGGAGGATGGGGGAGCAAGATTCCCCAAGGACTTCCTTGTCCACCGGGCACAGAGTTTGTACTTAGTCTTGGGAGTGGGGTGTCAGCAGAGAGTAACAACAGGATTTGGGGATAATGTGAGGCCAAAGCAAGTTAGGGAAGAGGGGATTGGCAAGGAGGGACAACAAAAAATTGGGGCCACCTGGAAACCATTTCTGAGCATGTAAGTCCAATTCTATCCTATTCCTCCTTCCCTAAGTGATAAACACACTTGAGTGTAAAAGGTTACAAATAACCATCCCTCATGCTTCATGCTTCAGAAAAGTTTTCATGCCCATTTCCTCATGTGATTCTATATAAGCTGGCAAAGAAGATCACCCTCACTTGGCAGATGAGAAAACAGACACAAGGAGGTAAAATGAGTCATCTAAAACAGCATAGTAAATATGGTTGCTTCGAGAGCTTTCTATTTTCCTAACACCAAGTTTTTACATGGATTATGTGATGATCTAAGGTTAGGAAAGTTGCTGAGTGAGTGACAGCATAGATCTTTGCATCTTTTCACCATGTTTTTCTCTCTGCACAGGAGGGTCAAAAACCAAGCTGGGAATGGACCCTGAGGCTTAGAGAGCTGGCCCAGTGCCCTTCACATGGCAGGCCACACAGCCAGAGAGAGAGGAGAGAAAGAGGAGAAGAGAGAAACCTCAGAAGGCACCCCGCTTGGGGGCTCTGGAAGTAAAGCAGAACCCGTGCAACAAACAACTCTGGGGCCTGACTTGAATAGGTGTGGACATGCCCCATGCAGAGCCATTAGCACCACGTAAGATTACTGGAGTTCCAAAACTGCACTATCTTCCCATCCCTCCCAGTTCCCTGCCTCCCAGACTCTTACTGCATCCTACAAGGATATACTTAAGGAGCCCCCTGGAGGGCCAGCTGCTCCTTCCCATCTTCTGAAGGCTGGGCCTATCCTGCTGTTGAACACCCTGCTCTCCTGTCGCATCAAGTGCGGGAACCAGCTCTCTCAGCATCCTGTTTAAATAGAAAATAAATAATCCCACTTTGAACAGCAGTGGCCAACAGAGCATTCCATCTGAGGGTCTTTCTGCCCTTTTCCCCTTTCCTGGGTATCTTCTCTACTAGAAATGTTTTTCTGGGGATAGAGAAGAGATGATGGGGTAGAGATGGACATTTTTCTTTTTTTAAGAGGGTCTTTGTTGCATTATTTCCATCTTTCTATGAGGGCTGAGAGCCCCTGCAGAGCCGTGAGGGCTGCGCAGAGCCATGGAGACGATTGTGATGGAGAAGTGGGAGGATTATGGCTCCAGTGGGGCGGGAGGAGCAGGAATGCCAGCGGGAGGCAGCGACTGACAAGAGAGATGACAAGTCACTTAGGACCCAGGTTGAGAGCCAGTGGCAGAGTATGAAATGCAGAGACAGGTCTTGTCAATTTGGAAAGATTGCCATGTCACAGGAAACAACACTGTCTTTAAAAAGAAGCGTCCCCTGAAGTGGGGGAAACCTGAAAAGCTGCAGCTGGTAGAGGGGTTGTGGGTGTGGGCAGAACCAAGCAAATGGTGGAAGGATGTCCCAGTAGCATCACTGATGGAGCTGGGAAGAGAAACAGACAAGCTGAAAAGGAGAGAGGAGTATCTGTTAGCCAAGGGAGAAAGAATGAAGCTTACAGACCTGGGTCTTCAGAGGTCAAAAGGTTTGAATAGACCTGCATACAGTAAGGGCTCAGTAAGCAATTGCTATAGAGAATGATGAGGACTACAGAGATCACTCCCAGGGCTCAGTCAATGGACCAAGATGTATCGTGAGATTGCCTTGTGCCCAGCATCACGAAGGGCAACTTGTAAGACATGAACAGAATATTAGACATGTGCCTCCCTTCCTGATCCATGCCTCACTTCTCAGAATTCCTAGGGAATGAATGGGCAGAAAGTAGCTAGGCTGGAAGGCATCCCTCAAGAGATTTAGCAGCAGGAAAGAAGACAGAAGAGAGAGTCGGATGGTCTCATGAAAACAATCCACCTCATTCCTCTGGATCTCAGTTTCCCCATCTGTACAGTGGAGTATCTTGTACTCTAGGCTGTCTAAGGTGCTGCATCAAAGGCACTCTTCCCACCTTTTAAGCAGAGTCTAGCTTCTCTTCTTGTAGCATCAGGGAGCAGTCCCTGATATCCATATCCCTCAGTATAAAAATAACTTGGGCCATGATTTATTACCAAGCAGAGGGAGAAAGAAAGCCATGTTGGTTGGTATCTTAGAGGCAACTGGAGACATCTTCCAAGAGTCCCCTTCCCCACCCAAGTCCACTCCACCACACCAAAATTAAACAGGGGAGACACATTTTCCAGGCTCTCCCTGATACAACTAATGGATATCAGATGGGAACGTCCGCATAGCAAATAGGAATCTAATCTCTCCCCTCGTTCAGCCAAATGGAAACAGCAGGATATCCATGGCTGAGCCTCTAGTTTCTGGCGGGGGACACGTAGAAGGAAAATGGAAACAGATTATAGTCAGTCTGATATCCAAATAACAAATAGGTATCCCAGAGAGAAATTTGTTTTATTGATGTTTGGGAAAAGATCCACTGATTTCCTTGTCTGCTCTGCCTTGCCACTTTAATTGAGGAAGGCGCTAGTCAAAAGCCAAAGGAAAAATAAAATGAAAAGAAGTGCTTAATGGCTGGCAGGCATCTGCTCGTTTGCACAGACAATCATGTGCACACCCATACCACACACACTCGAATGAATTCTCCCAAGAATCCAAAGTGTCTGTTGGAATTGGCCGTTGATTGGGCACAGTTCATTTTCCCAGGAGTTGAAAGGTGTTCTAGGTTCAAAGGCAGATGTATTGCACAGAAAGCAATCAGCCATTGGGCCTAGGACTGGAGCCTGGAGCCTGGGGACATCGGTTTTGTAGGAAGGAGCTGAGACTGGCCTGGGATTCAGGAAGAGAAGGGGTGTGGCCTCTCAGAGGCCTGGGAGGGGTAATGGGATCTTAACAAGGACCCTCATAAAAATCTCAGCTCCGGACCCCCCAAAATGGAAGGGAAAATGAAGCAAAATCATGAAAGGAAGCCAAACGGCTCAAAGGAAAGGAAAGAAGAAAAGGTATAAAAAGGTCGGAGGAGTAGATAAAGCCCTAGAGTTACTTCATTATCATCAGGACCACAGTCCACATCTGAAGATACCAGGTAGAAGGGGAGATTTTTGTGATACTATAAATATACTTTATAGGCTTTGGTTTATCTTTATGACAGAGCCAATAAATAATTTACTGGTCAGTAAAAGATCAAAGAAACTGCTAGAACCTGCAGCCTGAAATATCAAAACCTCTAATGTTTATATGGAAGCTATACCAATACTGCATATTTACTGCTTAATGGGACAAGTTTATGGCCTTGTGCCCTAGTCCCCAAAAGGTAGGAGTTTTAAGAAAACAAAACACTAAGGCAAATAGACATAGGAACAGACATAATAAGAACAGAGCCAGGGGTCATAATGCAGCTGACATCACAGGGGTTAGTCACTGTGATTGCAGGAAATTACAGTGACCTAGTCCCCCCCCATCCCCTCAAATGCCACAAAGAATCTCAGAAAGTGTGTGAGTACTTGTAAAAGCCAATAAAATGTATGTGATTAACCTGCAAGAGAGTCCTGGAGAGAAACCAAGAACTGAGTGAGTAAAGAATAAATGGCCCCAAGTCTAGTCAAGGCAACAAAGGCATTTTCCCAGGAAAGCTGGATGTGATTGTAGTGAAGGTCTGGGAATCCCTGGAAAAGGGCTATACTAATAGGAGAAGGTGCCAGGCTTGGATCCTGGAAAAGGAAGCCCAAAGTAGGCCCTGCCCCCTCCTCTTCCCGCCCAGCTCTTCCCAGAGATCAGGTCACATGTCCAAGTTCTGTCTCCTTACCCTCTGCAAAAGAGCTGCTCTTTGGCCACCCTCAGCCTCAGGATGTGCAGACTGGCATTGGACCTGGGAAAGAAGCCCTGGGAGCTGGCTTGGGCTCTTTGGGCAGGGAATGCCAAGGTTCCAGGTAGGAGGAGGGCCAAAGCCAGGCCCTCTAAAGCACAAGCTCAGGGCAAGGACTGTACTACCCAGGTCCACATGTAGTGCCCCAAGGAGCAAGTGTTTGTTGGGGTTTATCCAGCACCGGCTGAAAGAGAGAGACACATGCCTACATGAGTATTCAGGCTCTAGAGAAGCGTTTGGGACAGTGATGAGGCACTATGGGCTTATTGGGCCTCACCATGCACCAGCTTCCACTAGCCCCCAATCCATGCTCATCTTTGGACTGATGGGTCACTTTCACTCTTGTCTTATTATGAGAAAGTACTCCAAATTGCAGATAGAAGTCTTTTTCCACTGAAAAAGAACAACCTCTCTGTAAAAACTCCACTACAATTTGTCTTTATCAGTCTCTTATGAGTTAGCACAAGTTTGTCCACTTTGAGCCTACTTACTTCTGAGTGTCCTTATCCTTCTTTCTCTACATTTTTATCAGGGCCACTATTGGCATTTGAGGTGGGATGAGTCTTTGTTGTGTGGGACTGTCCTGCTCATTGCAGGATGTTTAGTATTCCTAGTCTCTACGCCTTGATTGTTGAGAGCCAATAGCGACACTTAGTCACCGAGACAACCAAAGTCCCAGACATCTAAGCACCACCTCTGCCATGTCATTACTACCCCCCTAGTTGGGAGGTGCTGCTCAACTACAACTAGGGAAGAAAAACATCGGACGAGATTTAAGGATCAGCCATTTGGGAGATACAGATGTGGGAATAGACAGATACAACTGGTCAGGGACAAGACAGAAATGGGGACAGATAAACAATCATGGAGGACAGCCAAGACAATCTATGATAAACCTCACACACATGCCTACAAAGTGATACAATCAGCAAATTGGCATTTTATTCTTTACTTTCCATGAGAGAAAGAGGTGAAGACATCTTTGAATAGCCGTCACCTTGAAAGAGACAACCAGCTGTTGCTCAGTCTACCAAGACGCCCCCTAGAATCCCTTTGGGATTTGGAAAACTGACAAGATTAAACAGAGCTCTCTTTGTCCCTTTTTCTCACTCACTGCTTGCCCCTTTCCTGCCTCATGAGCCATCCTATTCCTGATGGAAGTCAATTGCTGATAAATCAGTGACAGGTTGCTCTGCTGTCTTCCTAAGTGGCTGAACCCCACTTAGGGTAGGAGGAGGCTGCTGGCAGGATCAGTGGGAATGTCAGATCATAAATGAGCTAGCTAGCGGCTCTATTCATTAGAGCAACTCAATGTAGTGCTTCAGGCCCAGACTGCAGCCCAGACTGAAGTAAGTCGAAATGGAGGGTCTCTCTGTGCCACACTCACCCCTTCCTTGCCTGAGCCAGTACTCTGTCCTTTCCCCTGTCCTCCTAGTGCTCAGCATGAGGAGAGTCCTGCTCAAGTGGAAGGCTGAAACAAGAGTGTTCCGGGGCCCCAGGGAAGACTGTCTCCTCCCACTGTACAGAGGCGACACAGGGCTGCAGAAGATGCAATCTATCTGCACTCTGCTTTGCCAGCTTTGTCTTTCTGCAGCACAAACCCAGTATGGTCCCCGTGTCACAGGTCCTCATTTCTACATCCCTACACACACATCTGATCTAGGCAGTTGGCCAAAGGGCTCAAGGGCCCAAAATTCCCAAAGGATGCTGAGTAGAGACCTCACGTAGAGTGTGGCATGTGACCAGCATCCAAGCTATCTGGATTCCTTCCCTCATTATCATCTAAAATTAAGGATCAGGGCTCTGTCTTCTGTCAAGACCACAGGAACCTGGCTCTGCTTCCATCGCTTGCCTCTGTTCCTCCCTCCCTCTGCTCTGAATCAAATCCTTGTGTCATTCTGTGCCTGCTATCGAGAGTGTAACAAACTACTTCACTGAGTCTCTGGAACCTTGGGGTATGAACTACATATAAATGTATAGCGTGGATATGGATAATTACTATCTTTACTATTTACTGAGCACCCACCACTCATGTTACCTTCTGTACCAAGCTCTTTAAATACACTCATTTATTTAATCCTAATAACAATCCCATGAATTCGATACTATTATTATTTCTCATTTTTAAAGCTAAGGCAACTAAGGCTCAGAGAAGTTAAATAACTTGCCAAGGGCTACACGTGTGCAATGTCCTCCTCCATGGAGTGCCATACATAGAATAGAGACTTAATAAATACTTGACAAATGAAAGAGTGAATTAAATTCTCAACTTCGTCTTCAGTGACTCAATCTTCTAACCCCACCCTGCAGCCAAACCCAGCCAGCTAAGTTACTTGTTTATTCAATAAATCCTTATTGAGCACTTACCCAATATTTTTCACTGCTGTGAGGGGGTACAAAAAGGCAGTCACTGGAAAAGTTCAGGGAAACATTTAACTAATAAAAAGTTAGCAACATTTAACATTAACTTGAATTAATTTCAAGGTTATCTGTTTCTACTTTTAGCTAATTAAATGTTAGTGAAATGGTGCATAGCAAGTTGACTACAGAGTAATGTAGCAAAAAGAACAATAGATTTGAAGTCAGGGGTCTGGTTCCAAAACCTTACCAGCCCCCTTAGTACATGAACATAGGGGAGACACAGGACCTCTGCCTCCATTTCTAACCTGAAATCGAGTCTCACCATCACAGTGTCCTCATAAGCATTCAGAGGGGACATGCGTGACAGCAAGATTTATAAATCTTAAAGCTCCAGAAACACGTGCGTGAGATGGTATTCTTTTTTTGAAGGTTGAAAATTAGTCCATTGACAGTATTTAAATTTTTTTTGAAAGCAATAATGGGCAATTTGTCCATAAGCTCATAAATTTGCCTGAAACTTTCCCTGAAAACAATTTGTTCTGTCCACATAATTTGCAGAATGACAATATAACAAGGTTGCTCGACTCCCGTGTCAAAGGTTTTTAAATTTGATGATAGAGACGGGAAACCATAATTACAATAAGGCAGGACCATGACACGGTTTAGTGCCAAGAACCTGGTCATTGGGTTTGCATCTCATTTTCAGTGATTTTCACATTTTGTGTTATGTTTTACAGAAATCTGGCACCTTTCTTTCAAGTCTGACCAGACTATAAACTTCCTGAGGGCAAGGAGGCATCTCCATTATCTCCTTCCTACTCCCCCCAACTCACCCCCACCTCCTCCTCCCACCTCCCCCGCCCCAATTCCAAACCTCTCACAGCTTAGCTCAGCACCTCCTGGAAGGAAACAGTGTGGGAATGTTGATTGCAAAGACCTGAATAATAAAAAAGGTATTTGATGATCTAAGAAATGCTAAAATTGCATGTTTATATTTGAGTAGTTTTGACTAGATTGTAGTGAGAGTGGAGCAAAGAAAAGAGGTTGATGTCTTAGAAGAGAGGGTTGTAGCAAGTCACCTAAGTCTGTCACCTCACCCGGCAGTTGTGATTCTAATGATAGATAACAGTCATTGAGTACTTCCTTTGTCTAACACTGTGTTTAGCTCTTCTGATTCTCTCAACAACCATGAAATACAATGATTAGTCCTGCTTTACAGATAAATTCTACAAACAGCAAGCTCAGGAAACTTGACCAACCCCTCCCCAGCCCTACCTCCGCCCCCACACACACATAAAACAAAACCTACAGCTAAAAAAGGATGGGCTGAAATCTGCACTGACCTTGAAGTCCTGTGTTCTTGACCACTGTGTAAACTGCCTCTACGCAGCAAGCAAAGCAAAAACTATCTTGGTTTCTCCTCAACATGAGATGAGATCATTCTCCAACTAATCAAAAAGAGAGTCAAAAAGAAAGATGATTTTTATTATTATTATTATTCAGTCCAAATTCGTGCAGAGAGTGACAGAGCTGAGCAGCACTTTGCTTTTGACCAGAGTCAGTGTGCTTGTCTTTCCACTGACGGTGACTGATCCAATTTGGGACATCGCTGACTTAATTTTGCAAACTTACGAGGTGGGTACCACTGCTGCTATGCAAACTGGCCAGTGGTTTTTCTTGGTTAGGAATGTCTGTCCCTCCCAGATAGATATGAACGGAGTGTAATGTGGGAGTTGAAAGCAGGAGAAATTACTTGGCTTATTACCAAATATTTTTTAAATAGCAGCATCCTTCAATTTCTCTCCCTTGGCTTGACCTAACTATAGGAAGAGATGGATACCTGGCAAATCATGAATCTTTCTCAGAAAGCCACTCTGCAGCTGTAGATGGGACCATGTGAATCAAGACCCTAATACAGTGACTAGCAAATATTGGAGACTCAGAAAACAGGGTGCGTGAGCTCCTGCAGACACACACCCAGCACTCCTAATAGTACTAAGGACCTGTGGTATTTGTGGTTTTTAACAGACCCAATCTCAGTGGGGGACTTGTACCCTAAGCTCTCAAAAAGTTTTTCAAAAATATATATATTATTCCACACTGAGGATGTTGAATGCATGAATGAATGAATGAGTGAATGTTGTTCTCAATGAGTTTCAAGTCTCTAACACACTTTTAAGCAAGTTCAAATTAAGTCCTTTTAAATAGTTGAATTTAAACATTGGCCATTATTTAACTACAATGACATCATAAATAAGATATTAACCTTTTAGCTCACTATTTACTGTTTAATTCATATACGCATAGGTGCGAGGTATTGCCTCTATCTACAAGGACATTGTGCCTAGTCAGAAAGATGAGACATGTACATAAATAATCTCAATTCAGGCATTATGTGATCAGTGCCATGTGCACAGTGTAAATAAAGAGAGCATTTTCTTTTTGGTGGGCAATCAGAGGAGTCTTCGTGGAAGAGTCGCTTAGGAAAAAAACTTGAAGAATGAGCAGGATTTTACTAAGGTGATTTGGAGGGAAAAGGGAAAAAAGGGGACTCAGAATTGGGTTAATGGAATAAAAAATGGACCAGTTTCACTTGATCATGCTGTTTATGTGGGATGATGAGTGGGGGATAGGACTAGGAAAGTAAACTGAGACAAGATTGCGCTGATCTTAAATGTTAAGGTAAGGCTTATGGGGTTTATTTGGGATACAATGGGGAGCCATTGAAGATTATTGAGCAGGGAAGAGAAATGATCAAATTAGTTTGTTCCCAGTTCCTGTTTTTTGAGAACATACGATTCTTTCTGGCAGATAACTATGTACAGCCTAGACTGAAGCCAAAACTACTCTCCCAGGCAGCAGCTAACCTGGCTGTGCTTCCTGACTGTTCTCCATGCCCAGAAAGCTCTTAACAGTCCCCTTTCTGGGCCTGCAGCCTGGGTCAGCTTCCCCGAGCTACTCTAACTCCTGTTTTACTGAACACACTCCATGGTTCTTAAATAAGGCCCCAGATTCTTCTACAGCTAAAATTCAATAACAGCAAACCTTTCTCTATTCCCAGAAAAATAAGTTAATTGATAATTGCCTTAATTATAAATTTTTCAACTACAAATTTATTTTTAAATGTTGGCCTCTGCTGCAGCTTGCCTTTAATAGAATTTAGTATGAGATGCTTCTTGACTTAATACAAAATTATATTTTTAATTAGCCTGAGCTTTGAAGTCGGGCCCATCTGGATCAGAATTCTTGGTCCACCACTTACCAGCTCTGTGATCTTGAGCAAATCAATTGCCATTTCTGAGCCTTAATACACTCATCTGCAAAATGTGGGCAATTATGCCTCTCCCATCCAGGTGTTATGAGAACGAAATGAGATTAAACACATATGGAGTGCCTAGCCAAGTGGCAGGAGCTTTGAAGTACTCAACAAGAAGCCTGTCTCCCATTCCCTCTCTCACTCCTTCCCTTTTTTCTGCCTTTTAGATGAGAATTATGCATTATGCCAAGGCTGGGTTTATCAGCATTTTGTGATGTTCTTCAAAGACGGAGGCAGTGCTAAAGGGTGGAACCAGCATGAACTTTAGCTGTAGGAAAGAACTCTGTTCAAATTCTGGCAGTTCTCACTAGTGGCATAACCTGGGCAAAGTGTTCACTCTCTCCAGCCTTCAATCTCCTTCTCTGAGAAATAACGCCTACCATGTGCATTTACTGTGATGATTCGGTGAGCTAGTACTTGAAACACTCCTTAGCACCATGCCTCTCACACAGTAGTGGCTCAACAAATGTTAGCATTAGAAGCTTCCAGCCACCAACCCAGGCAAATTTGAGAGCCGTTGGGCTTAGTACTTTACCCTCTTAAAACCACTGTTTTGGGCTCCCCCTTCACTTTTCTAAATATTTTCCATCCTCTTTGCATTCTATTTGCCCAGGAGGAGGTATATTATAATGAGTAATCATTTTGTCAACCCAGATAGATGTGCATTAGAATCCTGGCTCTGTTCCTCACAAGCAGAGAGGCATGAATCAGAGTTCACCCTCCCTCCTCAAGTAGGTGTGTAGACTGAATGAGAAAATGGAGAGAAAGCCCTTAAACAGCACTCCCATGCAGCAGCCCTGGGGAGGGTAAGCCATACTAGCTGTCCTGACTGCACTCTGCTTCATCAGTGCTGCCATCATCGCCTCTTCCCTGATATCTTGGGCCCCTCTCCAGATACACATTCACAAAGCCCACAGCAGCATCGATATGCTTATCTGCAACAACAAAAATCAAGTTCTTATAAAGCACAACTGGGACAAGGGGAAGGGGTGGCTCACTTCCTGGGGGAAGCTGCAGGGGTCAACAACCAGGCTAGAGGAAGGCCAGGCTAGTAGGCCCAGCAAAGGAAGCTAAGTGGATGATTCCTATCTTTTCTTTGTCCATTTGGCTTAAAGCAAAACTCATAGCCATTTCTCTCCCTTAATCAAAGCAACTGTTATTTCTGCTAACTCACTCTGCAGACATTAATTAACTCTCTGTCAAGCATGGCCAGATCCTGCAGAAGTCAATTCTCCATAAGACAAAAGGGGCCCCCAAGTAGCACCTCCCCATGCATGGGGGTCAGAGGGTGGTAGTTTGTCCTCTGCCCCTGTGTCCCTGTTGGCCCAGGAGAGCTGGGGACTTTGGCCTCAGAAACTCAGCCTCTGAGAAGGGAATTATCCTTTTTCCTAAAAACCAAAGAAATGCCTTTGCTGCAAGAAGGCTCTAAAGTATTGAAATAATCACTTCTGTTTGTATTTGCTTTGCTCTTTGCTATTCATTGACCTCTACATCACCTCACCTTTTAGAGTTGAAAGGACTTTAGAAAAAAAGTCACCTGGCTTTTTCATTTCACTGTGAGGAAATGAGGTTGGAGAAGGCTGTGAGACTTGTTCAAGGTCATTGAAATTGAGATCTTGGTCTCCTTGCGCAGCTCCCCACCGAGGACACGGCTGCTACTCCAGAAGCAAGCATGGCATGGGGTAGACATAGGGTCTATCTATTTCTCAATTAGCTTTTATATTAAGCACCTATTATGTGCCAGGCACTGTGCTGGTCATGGAATTGTCTTGCTCACTTTTGGACCCCTGCCAGCATTGGCCCATAGTAGTTGATCAATAATTATGGGTTTTCTTCTTTGCCTTGGGAGTTGTGTTGTAGAGTAGAAAGAAGTGGGTTTGGAGTCAATCTGGGTTCTCATTCCTGTCACTTGTCAGCTTTTTGGCTTTCACCTCTCTAAGCCTCTGCTTCCCCATCCACTCTAAAATGGAGATAACAAAGTCGGAGTATGGTGATAAGTTTTTAAGTGATTGTATGCAAAGTACATATTAATTATAGTAGGTACTCTATCAGCAATTATAGTAGTCCCTGTCTTTGGACATGCTGTAGTTGATATTATTATCTGCCTTCAAGGAGATGATAACCTCAGAAGTTAAGACATATATAAATAACCACAAAGCAAAACAGAGAAGAGACCAGTGGTGGGCTATGGAGGTTCTGGGGATGTCTTTATGCCTGGGGATGATGGAAGACTCCCTGGAACAGATGCCACTGTGATTGAAAGGAGTTGAATAGATTGAGTGGGAAGCAGTCATGCTGGGAAAAGAACAAGGACAAGGAGGAGGCAAGAGATTGTAGCAAGTATTTAGGTCCAGGAGCATAAGAATCTAAGGTTTTTTAGAAGACCAGAAGTTTAGAAAGTAGGTACCAGTGCATTGGTCAGGACATGGGATAAAGAGTGAAAAGACAAAAGACAAGAGAACTTTAAATTGGAGAGAAGAAAAATTGAATTTATTCATGGATATTCTCATTCATTTCATAAACATCCATTGAGTGCCTACTACCTGCCAGACGGAAGGCTGATGCCTATGAGCCTGCATTAGACTTCCCAGCAAATTGTAGGCAATGCTATCTGCTAAAGGAGAAGGGTTAGAGTCCTGGGAAATTTGTATAAAATGTCTATCTCTTGATTCAGGATCAATTTCCAGGTAGTTCTTTGGGAGATGTCCTAAGACCATAGTCTAAGAAACCAAATTAGAAGCTTATAATAGCTAAGGCCCCAGATTTGTAGAGGAACTGCACTGCATCCTTCGTAGTCAGCCTAGGAGTGTGTGGTTGGGGTCGGGGGATGGAGGGGGACACAGTGAAGTGGGACTTGCCCCCCATTATTTGGATGAACAAGGAAGAAACAGCAGGGGAAAGAAGGGGGATGATAGCAGGAATGACCAGGGGAATATGCAAATGGCCCGACTCTAATCTCCAGTACACTTTGCACACCCCTATTTCTGGCCTCATCTTCCAACCTTTCCCAACCCCTAACAACCCTGCTAGGAGTTTCAGGGAACTAGACTCTCAAAGGCTTCAAGGCTTCCTTTGGCTCTGATATTTAACTACGATTACACTTAAAACATCCAATGATCAGACCTGTTCAAAGGAGACGTTCTTCACGATAATGCCTAATGTTTGTGATAAATGTCAGTTTTCAGAGCAACTTCATGCATGCTATTGTATATTCTATTATATCAGCATTTCTCCAAGTGTGAGCCACAGACCACCAGCATCAACATCAGAAATACAGACTTTAGGTCTCAGCCCAGACCTACCGTATCAGTATCACCCTGGAAGCTAAACTCTTAATATGCTCTGGGTTGATTCTGAAGAAAACTATAACTTGAGAACTTGATATAATAAAAAATATATATCTGGTCTCTGTTCCCGACACAGACCTTCAAAAACCCTTGGAATTTCCTGATAGGAGTGTTTTTTGTTGCTCATAATGAGTCCCTTTTGACCATGCCTGAGTTAATGCCAATGGTAGGCCCTTAGATTGTTTCAAGGGAGAAGCTGGCCATTCCAGAAAGACCAAGAACAGGATTAGAGAGTTGAAACTTACAGTCTCACTTTCCAACCTCTGGGGACAGAGAGAAACTGGAGATTGAGTTCAATCACATGGACATTGACTTACTCAGACATGCATACATAATGACACTTGTATAAAAACTCCAGACACTGAAACTCAGTGGAACTTCCTGGTTGGTGAATATATTGATGTGTTGGGAGAGTGATTCAATCTGATTCCATAAGCAGGGAGCATAGAAGCTCTGTGCCACCCGCTACTCTGAGAGCATTTGGCTGTTCCACAGTTGTAACCTTTATAAGATTGTAAGTACAACTCTTCAGTAAGTTCTGTGCATTCCAGGAAATCATCAAACCTGAAGTGAAGTTGTTGTCAGAGAATTGATTTTGGAACACAGCAACCATGGTCCTATATAAGCCAAATAATAATCTTGTAAGTTATAATCAATATCCCCATTTTATAGTAGGGAAACTGAGATACAAAGAAGGTAAGTGACTTACCCACTAGCAAGGAGCCATTCTGGAGCAAAGCCGCAGTACGAAATTGGGTCCTTGGCCCCAGGTCATGCCTCTTGCCTCCACGGCTCAGCTGCCTCATGGTCCACCATGCCCCTAGTTGGTGGTAAAATCACAAAGCTCGGGGGCTAGAACCTGCTTTGTGGGGTCACCTCACCAAACTCATCAGGGTCAACTGCCAGGGAGATAATGAAAAATATGCTGAGGCCCTTGGCTCTTTGAAAGTTTAAATTTACCTTTCTGACTGTGTGTGTCTTGTGTAATCTTCAAAGATTTGTAATTGTGACAGCCTAAGAAAATTACAGTGAGTTGAAGCAATTTAATGATAATAAAAATAAAATAAAAACAGTAAAAAGCACTACTGCTCCCTCTAATTTCCCAGCATCTTCATCATAGAAACGCTTCTCATTCTTTTCCCCACAGATGATTAATGAATCTACAACTGTCACAACTGGATGCTGTGTGCACCTCTCTTTAATTGTTTTTCTCCTGCAACTCCGGCTCCAGGGGAAGCCCCTTCCAGCTCCAACATCAGGATCCTCAGAGGGCCAGCCAGACATCGGAAGCAGCCATAGGAGAGAGACACCTGGGCTTCCTCCGTAGACCAGACTTTCCTCCCTACCTCCTCACCCCACAGGCCCAGAGCTGGCTTCTCCAGCCAAGTTTCTCCAGGAGCCCTGCTGATCTGAACAACCACAAATTGACCTTCTCTCCGGGTGTCTCCTTGCCTCACTCCTGGTATTAATATGCGCCTTAAAGAGCTGCAAACTCCACAAGTCACTGTTATGCAGGTTAATTCAGAGCGCAGCCAAGCTGTGATCAAATGACCTTTACCCACTTCCCTGCTAATTTTGATGGGCAGCTCCATTTTCCTTCTCCCTCCTGGTCCCCCCTTGCTCTAAATTGGAAATCTATCAATTTTCTAGGTAAATGGAAAATAAAGACACACAGGCACAAGCAATACACACTCACTCCCCTATCCACAAACACTAACATACAGTTGCTGAGAAAGGGGCTAATTGGGCTTTTTTTTTTTTTTAATCCTAAATTTCCAGATCTTAGAAGAATGCTATAGCTGGATCCTGAGCTGATGCTAAAAGAAAATAAAGGTTTTGAAAGAGAATCTTTTCTCCACAATTTTATTTTTTGCTTCATCAGTAGGGTACAATAACAATAATAAACAGGGAGAATGAGAACAAAAAAAGTAACATTTATCAAGTGTTTTCTGCTTACTCATCACTTCCTAAGAATTGTGTCTTTTAATTCTCTCAATGCCTCTGTGTAATGAGAACTATCATTACCTTCATTTCATAGAAAAAGAGACTGAGGCTTCAAGAGATTATGGAAAATGCTTAAGGACACACATACAGAGGCAGAATGATCATTTGAACCTGGATGGTCTTATTCCAAAGTTTTACTTTATTACTAGCAGCATGACCTTGGACCTATTACATAATCACATTAAGCTTCAGTTTCCTCATCTGTAATGTGAGAATAATAAGATTTACCTCATCAGGATCCTGGAAGATAAAGTAAGCAATGACCATCCTTTTAAAGTGCAGCAAAAATTAATAATAATAATAATAATAAATAATAAATAATAAATGAAAAAATAAAGCTGCAGCACTGTCAGTTCACCATTATTATAATTATAATTATTAACTCAATTAATTCCTTGTACAAATATTTCTGGATCATCTACTATGCACCAGCCCCGTTCTAGGACTAGGGATACAGCAGTAATCAAAACAGATATATATCTCTGTCTCCAAAGAGCATACTTTCAAGTAGGGGAAATGGATTGACAAGAAACAAGTAAAATATATAGTATGTCAGATGAAGCTGGGGGGCATTGTAATAAGGAGTGAGGGTGGGAGGGCTGCAATTTGACATAGGTTGGTCAGGGACCACCTAACAGAGCAGATGACATTTGGACAAAGGTCTAAGGGAACAAGGGTAGCAAGTCGGGCAGTTATCCAGAGAAAGAGTTCCAAGCATTGGGAGCAACAAGTGCAAAAACCCTGAGGAAGAGTCAGCAAAGAGGCCAGGATGGGTGGAGTGGGGGAAGGGAGGAGGGAGTAGCAAGAGATGAGTCCAGAGAGGTAAAGTGGGTGGCAAGTCATGTAAGGCCTTTCAGGTCATTGGCTTTAACTCTATATGCCATGGGGGTGGAGAAGGCTATGAGACAGTTTTGAGTAGAGCCATGACATACTCTAACATTTTTAAATGATCATTCTAGCTGCTACAGGAGGGCAGGGGCAGAAGCAAGGAGACAAGTTAGGAGGCTGTTGCTACTAATCCAGATGATGAAAGATGGTAGCTTGAACCAGGGAGGTGGCAGTGGAGGCAATGAGATATATTTGGAATCTGAATGCATATTTGAAGGTAGAACCAACCAGCTATGCCTGTGTGTAAGTAAGCAAGGAGTCACTAATGACTCTAAGGTTTTGACCCAATCTCAGGCACAAGTCAGGGCTCAGCTGCAAGGGAAGATGATGATGCAAGTCTTCTGGCCTCCAATTTAGAAAAAATTACCAAAATTTGTGTGAATTACCCAGATCAAAGGAGGGTATTTAAAGACTTAGGTAAAACACAATGTTAAATACTTATTTAATAATAATAATAATCTGTATGATTACTTTGTCTAAGCTTTGCAAGAAAGAGATAGAGAGGATTCTGTGCAGCCCTTCACCATTAGGACCTCAGATGAGGTTTCTCACTTTTCAGCAGCAGTTGAGAACACTATTTCTATTGATTAGTGCGAAGGTCTGAATAAGGTAAGATTCTAGGACTGAACCTTCCCAGATAAGATCAGACCCGTTTAGAGCTCACTGCACAGCAAAGCACACTCTTGACTCTGGAAGGACAAGATGATAGAGACATCTACTTAGTCAGCAGCCCCTGTATGCCAGACACTGTAATCTTCCGTCAGCATGCATGATCTCATTTAATCCTCAAGGTGACTCTGTGAGGAAGGTAGTGGGATTACCATATATCAGATAAGGAAATAGAATTTTAAAGGAAATATTAGTAAGTTGCTTGTGACCTCCCCCTTCCCCCATCTACAAGGTCACCAAATGCCAATGTGCAGGTCATCCCCTGCACAACTCCATAGTGTATACTTGTATTCTATATAGATGGCACCACCTGAACTTGTGCAGTGTACAATGTGTGCTCAACTCTGCTCACTTGATTCCAGAGTCCATTTCATCACAACTGTATTATAGATTCCAGTAATCAAAGTCTTTTAAGTGAGAGTTCCTTAAGGTCAGGAGAGATTTCTTCTTTGTATCCACAGAGAGTAGCACAATGCCTGGCACATAGCAGGTGCACAATAAATGGCTATCAAACATGAACTTGAATGTGCTCATCAACTCCTGAATTACTGAATCTACAGAGGCACCACTTGAAGCCTGAAATAGGTAGTTTAAAACAAATGAAAGGAAGAACTATTGCTTGGCACAGCTGGTTGTCAGCTTATAGAACTCATTAACCCAAGAGGTGGTATAGCCAGCAAATTCTAATGGACTCCAGGTGTGTCCAGGAACGTTCAAAGCATCTACAACCATAGTGTACTATTAAGAAGAGTAGCCAAGAAGGAGACTAACATTGTTTGAGCTCTCACCATATTCCAGGCACTGGACTAGATTGAAGACATTATTTTATTAATTTCTCCAAATCCATTTTTTTCTATGTAAAATAGAACTAATATTACCTACCTGTAGGGAACATTGTGAACATTAAATATAATATATGTAAAGTACTTAGAACAGGCCTAGCACAATGTTAATCCTTAACAACACTATTATTAATATTAACTATCAATGATAGTTAATAAATGTTAACTATTATTCTTAGAAATAATAATAACAAATGAAATTGTGTTGACATTTTACTGGTAGGAAACAAATTCACAAAACTTGCATCTCATTCAAAGATACCAATTATCCTCTTACATGAACACTTCACTGATCATGACTTTAAAAAAACAAACTTTTAGCCTTTGGGATTACACACAAATAGAATTTGATTATTGTTTTCCCTTATGATTTTCAGCCAGGACTATCTTTAACTAAAGCAGCAACATAATGATAATCTCCTGTTTCAAGCATCCCCTCACCTCCTATAATTTCTACCAAGAGCTTTCAGGGGACCGATACTGTGTCAGGCACCAAACAAAATATTCGGATGAGACTTCTGCCTTCCTCTGTAGAGATTTTTGTGCAGAGTTTGTGGATATTGTGATATACAGGTAAGATGAAAATAGATTAATGTTACTAGAAGCCAGATTGCAAAGAAAATCATCCCAAATTGCTTAGAACCAATTTCTTTTCTTGTGAATTTTGATGTAGCCCTTGGAGGCCTGCCCTGCTGTACCGTGCACCCCCTGCAGGCAATGATTATTCAGTTATGTGTCAGTTCTTCTCTGGATCCACAAGCCCATCATGGTACCCAGTAGAAAGTAGATTTGGGGCACATGCACGAGAGGTAGGAGCAGGGGTGAGATGGAAAAAAGGAACGATAAAAAGATGGATGGTTGAAGCAGCATAGTATAATTGACCTTAGTATCATCTCTAAAGCGATATTTGGTTCTAAAACCAGTTCCACCATTATTTAGTTGTGTGGCCTAAAAAATGTTGCTTAACATTCCTGGACCTCAGTTTCCTTACCTGTATTATGGGGATAATAATAGTACCTACCTTATAAGTTTTTTGTAAGTATTAAGTAAGAGAATACACATAAAGCACTTACTTAGCCATCACCACATATTTATTGAGCTCTAGACACTGATCCAAGTACTGTGACTACCTCATTAAACAAAATATAAAAATCCCTGCCTTCATAGAGTTTACATTCTAATTGAGAAAGCAAGCAACTGTAATAAATCGGACAATTATCTAGTATATTAGAAGGTACATATTATTAAGAGAGAAACAGAACAGAGTAAGGGGATGGGGAAGGGTTTGTAATTTAATTTAAAGCTGTCAGGATGATCCTCAGAGAGATGGAAACACTTGAGCAATGACTCAAAACAGTGAAGAAACGAGGCATGGGTATACCTGGGGGACAGCATTCCAGGAAGAGGAAATAGCCAAAGTAAAGGCCCTGAGGAGGGAGTGTGCCTGACATGTTTGCAGTTTAGAGAAGGTCTGTGTGGCTGGAGCAGCAAAGAGAGAGGAGAATAGCAAGAGATAAAATCTAACAGGAAATGGGAGGTTAGATTTCATAGGACCTTATAGGCCACATACGGCTTCGGCTTTTTTTTTACCCCTTTTTTCAGTGAAATGAGGGTCCCTCTGGAGCAAGCAGAGGAATAGAGTCTAATTTGGCCTTTAACAGAATTATTTTGCTGTATGAAGGACCTGACACTTAACTGGGGCACGATGGTAACTATTGTGAATGTTTGGAAGAAGCAGTTACCTTCTTGCGGGTCTTAGCAAAGCTGTTTGGCTTTCTAATTACTTATGCCATCTGTTTTCATAGATTGAAGCAAAGAGCTCTGCAGAGTTAAATAGGAGTTGTAAGCTGGCACTGTAACATTGTATGACTCACTGTCACAGTGCTCCTCAGAGTGTAGGAAGAATGGGCATGTGTGTGGACATGTGGGACGTACATGAGGGGAATACTTTGAAATCATTTCTACCCTTGCACATCTGCTAAGGGATGCTTCTGAGTCAGAGAGGTGAGCATGTTCTTCCCAAAGTTGGTGGTAGAGACTTCAAAATAGACTTAAGTCCTTCTCTTCCTCCTCCTCCATCCACATTGTCTTTATTATATCCAATAACATTGTCTTCATCAACATCATCATCATCACCACCATTTATTCATGGCTTATTCTGTCTGCAACTGTGATAGTACTTTACATGCATTACCTTAACTCATTCTCCACAATACTATATGAAATAGGTACTACTACTATCTTCATTTAACCCAGGAAAAAATTGAGGCCTGGACAGGTGAAGTAACTTGACTGAGGTCTCATAGCTAGTACATGACAGAGCAAGACTATGACACAGAGTCTGGCTCCTGCGCCTGAGCCCACAGCCATTATACTACCTGCCTACAACTGCTTTTTTCTGGATGCTATTGTTCTTCTTTCGATCTATTTGAAATGTTGTTAACATGCACCTTAGTACACATAGAAGTGGGGGAAACAAGATAGAGTGAAAAGGACAAACAACTCACTAAGAGGCAAATCTGACATCTCGCTGCAGTATGCTTGACCACAAGCCCAGACTGTGCCCTGAGAATCATCTAAGTATAAGCATGTGCAGACAGGGAGAGAAAGAGAGAAGGTAGATAAGGTACAGGTGTATATATAAAGCTGGCCATGGACAAAGCTTACACTATCCTAGGAAGAAGGTGGTTAAGAACACCAGCTCAAGAACAAGCTCTCACTCTTCCCCTCACCAGCTGGGGGACTTTGGGAGACGTTATTCCTTCACTCTTCCATTTTCTCATCAGTAAAATGAAAGTGATTATAGTGCCTACCTCATATGCTTGTTATTGGGATTGAATGTGCTAAGGCACAATGTAACTGGAAAACCACTAAACATTTCAAACTACAAACTGCGTAGACATTGGCTAACTTCTGATATTCAACCTAGATATTCCATCTACTATCCAGAGTCTTTTGAAAAGAATTCAAGCTGTGGATCGAAGGGAAAGGACACCTTGAAAGTCTGATCTTGACCTTTGGAATTAAAAGGCACAGATCTGGGCGGGAGGCATGTCTCAGGGATTCCCACATCCCAGATTAGGGCCTGCAAACATCCTTCAGCACAGGCCTGCTCAGGCTTCTGCCCCCACGTGAGCAGCTCTAGTGAAAGACTACCACTTGTACTGGCATTGTTCTGGAGATGACTCACTCTCCTGACAAGGTCTGTCTACCCTAGAGGAGGCATCTACCAAGTGTTCAGTGTGGCTGGGTCTGCCCAGAGCTGAGCGGCTACAAAGCATCCTGCAGTCATGGATTCTTGTTTCCTTCACACTGAGCATGGAGGAATAGGGTAAACAAAGCAGCTATTTTTGCAAAGGATCTGAATAGATATTTTTCTAAAGAAGATATACATGGCCAATGTATATATGAAAAGTGCCGCTCAACATCACCAATCATCAGGGAAACACAAATCAAAACCACAAATAGATATTACCTGACATCTGTTAGAATGGCTTTTATCAAAAAGACAAGAGATAAGTGTTGGTGAGAATGTGGAGAAAAGGGAACCCTGCACTGTTGGTGGGATTGTAAACAGGTACAGCCATTATGGAAAACAGTATGGCATTTCCTCAAAAAAAAAAAAAAAAAGAATAGAGAATAGAACTACCATATGATCCATCAATCCCACTCCTGTGTATATAGCTAAAGGAATTTAAATCTCAAAGAAATATCTGCACCCCCATCTTCATTGCAGCAGTATTCACAATAGCCAAGATATGGAAACAACCTGTATCCATCAATGGATGAATGGATAAAGAAGATGTAATTGATGCGTGCGCGCGCACACACACACACACACACACACACACACACAATGAGATATTATTCAGCCACAAGAAAAAAGGAAACCCTGCCATTGCAACAACATTAATGGATTCTGAAGATATTATGCTAAGTGAGATAAGTCAGACAGAGAAAGACAAATACTGTATGATGTCACTTATATGTGGAAGCTAAAAAAACTGAACTTTTAAAAACACAGTAGGATGGTGGTTAACCAGGGCCTGGGATGGGGGTTGGGGGTGGGGAAAATGTTGTTTAAGGGTACAAAGTTACAACTAGTAAATAAATAAGTTCTGGGGATCTAATGAACAGCATAGTGATTATAGTCAACAGTACTCTAGTATAAACTCTTGAGATGCTAACAGAATAAACCTTAACTGTTCTAAACACAAAAAGAAATGATAAATATGTGATATGATAAAGGTATTAGCTACGGCTACTGTAGTAATCATATTGCTATATGTAAATACCTCAAACCAACACCCATACACCTTAAACTTACACCATGTTATATGTCAATTATATCTCAATTAACAAAAGAAGCCCTTTTAGGGCTACCCCACTGTGGAAGAGAACAACTGATCTCTGAAAGCCAGGGCTATGCCTATGGTGTTCACCGCTGCCTCCCCAGCACTAGCACAGTGCCTAGTACATGTAGCAGAAGACATTAATATCTGTGGAAGAAGGGAATAAAGAAATAATGGGAGAAAGGAGGAAAATTTAGGCTTTTTAATAAAATATACCATTGTTTTTCCACCTGACCAAACAAATTTGCCAACCCTGTAGGGAAGTGACACTGATTTTCTGGTCAGGAGAGGAATGTAGGATACACCTGGAGGAACAGGTGTAGCCATGAGGGTCCCCATCCAGGATGATTCATCTTCCCATCACATCCATTATCCCAGCCCCTCCATCAGGCTGTTCCTGCATCCCCAGGTGCTCCTCCAGAAACCCACCCCTGTCAAGTATAAATAAAGCAAACCACATTATTGCATGTGCCTCCATCTGTTAATTAACAAATAAATCAGCCCCATCTCACCAATTAAGAAAAGATATCTGGGACTGCAAAATGTGACTTATTCCTCTCCATAATAATGAAGAATGTTTGTCACAGGCCTTAGGGTGATGGCGGCTTCCCACCTGTCCCACCAGCCCCTCCCTCCTTCACACAGCCATAATTCTCTCCCTGGGGCCTGAGAGATGAACTGGGTAGCACACATATAGGGGAACTTCCCTGCCCAGGTCTGTGTAGGACAGTAATTAGGACCAGGGCAATGAATCCAAAGCACTGAGGGCTAATTCAGATTGTTCTTTCTCCAGCCCTATATTTCAGCATATACATTCCACCTATTAGGTGAGATCAGTACCTGGGTCTGCACAAAAGGCAAAGTAGTACTTTTTTTCCTCCTTCGTTATTGAGACATTATCAACAAATTAAAAATGTATATATTCAAGGTGTATGACTTGATGTTTTGATTTACATATGCATTGTGAAAAGCAGAATTTCTTAAACTAGTGTGAAGACCAGCAGCATCAGGATCAGAGAGCTTGTAAAAATGCACATCCTCAGGCCCCAGCCAATTCCATTGGATTAGAATCTCCAAAAGAGAACCAGAATGTTGCCATTGTAACCTGTTACCCAGGAGATTCTTATAGTTTGATAACCACTTATGCAAAATCCTTCTTTTCTTCTTCTTGGGTATTTTTCTTTGATTTACACTGGCAAAAAAAAAAGGCAGGGGTGGGGGTAGTTTCTGGCAAGTAGTATAGAATCATAGAAGACCCATGATGGAGGGGATCCTAGTTCAACCTTCATTATACCCATAAGAAGACCAGGACCCATGTTACAGGGCTGAATTGTGTCCTCCTCAAAAAGATGCTGAAATTCTAACCCCTAGTGCCTCTGACCCCTTATTTGGCAATCAAGTCTTTATGGAGGTAATCAAGTTAAAATGAGGTCATTAGGGTTGGCCGTCATTCTACATGACAAGAGTCCTTATGAAAAAGGGAAATTTGGACATGGAGACAAACATGCAGATAGAGAAGAGACATAAGGAAAATGTCATGTGAACACTGGAGTTACACTATCACAAGCCAGGGAATGTCTAGAGCTACTGGAAACTGGAATAAGCAAGGACGGATGCTCCCCGACAGGTTTCAGAGGGAGCATGCCCTGCCTACACCTTCATTTCAGACTTCTAGTCCCCAGCACTATGAAACAACACTTTTTTGTGTTTTAAGCTACCCAGTTTGTAGTTTATGGTACTTTGTTATAATAGCCTAAGCCAACTAATACAGCCCATAAGGGGGAATTGACTTGCCCAAGGTCATACAGCTAGATAGTGTCCAAGACAGGATTCTAACTGGTTTCAGACTCTCTCCCAGGCTCCATTTACTCCAGAACACTGCCACATAGTCTCCCCTTTCACCTCTAAAAGGCATGATCCTGAGCCCTCTAGAAATGCAGAGCAGGTGGCCTCTCTAAGGTGTTCTTCCAGATGTAGAAATCAGATGGTTCCTGCTAGAGGGGTGCAGTCACTCAGTGTCCAAGCCACAGATCCCAGAATCAATTCAATCTTGCAAAGACCATCAAGCCAGGCAAGTGGCCACAGTATAGCAGGCAAAGGGCTAACTCTGGGTGCTGTTTGCAGCTGTTGGGTACTCCTTTTTTCCAACCCTGTTAAAACTCTGAACTGGCAGTTAACAAACATACCGAGGACCTTTCCATGCAGTCTTTTCAGAAGGATAGCACATGGCAGGCTTCTCAGGCTGCTCAAGGAAGTCTGTGTATGGGGATAGTAGGAGTTTGCCCAGAACTCAGAAAGCTCCCCTTCTACCTTGCAGCCTTAGTGAGCCCAGTTCTGAGGAGATAGTGACAATAACCACTTGGGGAAATAGGAGGTTCACACACTAGACAATACCTATAGTGCAAAGGCATCTTCAGCCTCAATTGTAAATCCTTTCCTCTGAGGTCACTGGCAGAGTGTCCAAGGCCCCCAACACCCATTGATTCCTACCTCTACCCTCCACAGCATACAGGTTATTCAACAGCCTTATGAAATGGTCTTGCAAGCCTCTGGTCTGTGAGCCCTGGATAAGGGAAGAGGGGAGTCTACTAGCAGGGTAGAGAATTCCATGTGGCTTAGAAATTCTGCATTAAGGAGCAAAACAAAATTCTTTAGAGCTATGATCCCTAAATTTTGTTGTGGCTAGTGGAAGCAGGACATAGGATTTCATAGTTCTTTAGGGAGACACCCCCAGACAGACAGCTAGAAGCTCTTAATGATCTTCTTCAACCCCAGTGCCCTGCGAGCAAGAGAAGGTGATATCCAAGAAAGAGACCTCTGCAGCCAGCTCCAAGGTCCCAATAACTGAAAACTTGTCATGCTCTAGGGCAACATCCATGAGGAAAGTCATTTGTGATAAGAAAGGAGAGAGAGGGAGAAGAGAGAGAGCATGCAATCAAATTAATTCTAATGACATTGATAAGGAGACTTGGAAGCACAGCCAATGACTCCATTAAAATAATGACTCTGGGTCTCTTCTGTCATCACCTCGGGTCATTTCTCCCTCCCTTGCCCACTATATCTCAAGAGTGCTACAATGACCACTGTGTTGGGAGACAGAAAGGATGGCAGGAATGGAGACTGATGTCACTGAGAGGCGGACCCTTTTTTTATCCAGTAGGTCTTAATGATCCACAGTGGTCTGTCCCCTTGGTTGGCAGCTGCAGGGAGGGAAGTCAATCACATAATGACTCTGGGAGCAAGAGACATGGATAGAGAATGCTGGCTTGGAGCTTCTACCATACTGGTACTCCTCTTGGCCAGAGGTCCCAGGGCACCTCAGGATGGACACAGGCCCACCTTGCTCTGTCTGCATGGGCCATCATATCAATGGTGTCCCCTGGGCAGAGTGACAGCCTTGGTAGACATCCACACAGATATGTGGGCAGCTCCATAAGACAGTTCTTGAAGATAAGAAAGAACTGGTACAATTTATCCAGATCCCCAAGGACTAAACCTACATCCTTTTTTTGTTTGTTTGTCTGAAAATTTTTTTATTGAGATGAAATTCACGTAACACAAATTAATCTTTTTAAAATGAGTAATTTAGTACATTCGCAGTGTTGTGCAGCCACTATCTCCGCAGTTCCAAAACATTTTCAACATCCCAAAACCCCATACTCAAACTACCCCCTCCCAGCCCCCAGCAACCACCAATCTGCTTTCTGTGTCTATAGATTTACCCATTCTGGGCATTTCACAAAAATAGAATCATAAAACATATGACCTCTATGACAGGCTTCTTAGCATGTTTTCAAAGTTCATCACCTTGTAGCATATATCAGTACTCCAACCATTTTTATGGCTGAGAAACATTCCATTGTATGGATATACCAAACTTTGTTTATCCATTTATCGGTTGATAGGCATTTAGGCTAAATCTACACTTCTGATTGGACCCAGAGCTCTCCTTGAATTAGTCCACCTTTCCTTACTTCTCAGCTCTGATTCTGCTTCCCAGGTTGGACCTAGACTATCTCTCATGCAGATTCTACTCAAGCACAGCTCTCTGGGTCATATATTTGTACAGCCCAAGTAATGTCACACTCAACACTGTCTCTCCAAGGAGTACTCCCACCCCATCAGGTGTTCAGGCTATCTTCAGCTGAGAAGGGTGAAGATCCTTTAACCTGAGCCCTCACTCTGGGCCTCTATGAGAGGGGAGGAGATGATATCAGCAGATCTTTTGTCTTCAATCTGGTCCCAACTTTGCAATCCCTCCCAAATTGTCAATCAGTGAGAATTTGGACAAAGTTATTTAGTTCAAACTGTTAGATTTGGTATATTTGTTCCATCAAGGCAGATAGATAAAAGTGTGTGCATTCTGATCCCCTCAACTGCAGAGAAGTGTTATTGGCCAAACTGGGCTAGGATTTGGTTTCATCTAATACATCCTCAGTGGGTACCTGCTCCATGCCAGGCACCATGATATACCCAGGAATATATAAAGATCACAAGACATGGCCTGAGTAGCTAGTTATCTGGAAAAGGAGACAGAAATGTGCAAGAATAGCAGTAAGATAGGAAGACAAACTCTGAATCATACAGGGGCCTGGAAACCCAGGGGAGGGAAGCTGTCTCTGGCAGAACAGGGAAGGAAAGGCCTCTCCTTCAGAGATTAAAGGAGGATGAGTAGTATTGGAATAGGAAGGGAAGTGATGCCAGAGGGGACTGCGGGAGCACAAGCATGAGGATGGTGTGGCTTGTTCTGGAAGAATTCTCCCCTCTGTGGCCATAAAGGGATGCTCAGGACAGGCACAGAGGATGGGCTAGAAAGGTGATTGGGGCAGCAGGTTAAGGCATCTGTCCTAAAGTATCTATAGGTCTGTGACCTGAGGAGGAGGGATTAGAAGTGTTGGAGGCTGGGAGGCCCACAGCACCTGCAGTATCTCTGCATAAAACAGGCTGAGGGCAGCAGTCTTGGTGCAAGACAGTGAGCAGGCCCTAAAGGCATTAGCATGGTAATTCATGCATGATGGAGAAAACCAGTGGGGAGTTAAAGGAAACCAAGAGGCTAGAGCTCTCCACCCCAGGCCCTCTACCCCACCCCCACCTTAACACCACACCCTCTGAATTTGGGAACCCAGAGGAGGTATGGAAAGGAACTGTCAAGAAGACATTTCAGAGGAGGATGAATGGGGTGATCAGAAATAAACTGCTGTGCCCCTCTTACGCCCAAACCAGGAAGTTATCAAAAGAGTAGACCTGTGATGGGGATCTGCCCTGTTTGACACCCTTTTTGCCATGCTGAGCTTGAGGAGAACTTCACAAGTTTAAACCCAGCTCAGAGCAGGTGTCTACAGCCACTGGTCGGAACCGACCAATGCCCTCCAACTCCTATGGCTGCTTGTCCATCTCTTCCCAGACAGAGTGAATGAACTACCTGGGAAAGATCCTGGCCAAACCTCCACCTCCTCCCATGCTGCCACTTGTCAACGCCAGGCAAAAGAGATGCCAGCCTCATTCCCAGCCTGAAAGCCCGTTCGGGGCACTAGAAGATGAATTATGTTTCATTTATATCAAAGAAGCAATCTCGGAGCCCATTTGTGATCAAATTTGCTGTCAGAGAAACTTTGCTTTATCTCATTACATCTGATATCTCTTGGCTTCTTGTCCTTGAGACTATTAAAGTTTAATGTCAAATTCAAGATGAAATGAAATCTTTGCTGTATCATCTCATCAGGACCTGAGCATTCCCCCTTCCATCTAAAATTTTTTGACAACTAATTACAATGGGGGTAGGAGAGGGAAAGAGAAAGACATACTTCCTGCCCATTTGTTGAAAATTCCATCATTTGAAGGGGTTGCCAATGAGCACAGGGGCTGTGTGGTGGCAGAGAACAAGGAGAGGTGCTTGTCACCATTCAACTCCTCTCTGTCGTCCCTTCACCCCAAACTTACTATCCCCTGAACCAATGACATCTGTTCTCATCCCTGTGTGCCCAGGACACACAGTGAAGGAGAATGTTCATGGGCTGGGAAGCAGATCAGCACTTGACTCCAGACTCTGCCAGTTACATGATCGTGAACAACTCACCTTCCTCTCTGGGCCTCAGTTTCTTCATCTATAAAATGATGGGGTTGGACTAAAATCATGTAACTCCATTTAAGAACCAGGAGGGAAAGTGGATGACCAAACAGCTGTGTGTTAAACAATAGGGATAGTGGAATGTGGCAAAGAGATGAGTACATTCCCATCAAAAGGCATTGGACTTAAAAATTAAACAAACATCGGAAAATCATGTCTGCAAAAAATTATCTATCATGACAACTCTGAGACTAGTTGGTTTTGGAGGCTTATAATCACCTCTAACTAAGAAAAATACCTGTAGAAAACAGGTTTTAGGCTGGGGTACACTTTCCCTGTAGTGGAGTATGTCGATTCATAACATTGATTGAAAACCAGCCCTATACAATACAGGGCTATCAGAAGGCTCAGGGACACACAGATCAGAACTTCTAAAAAGCAATGTGCCAAAAAAAAAAAAAAAAGGAAGGGGTTAAAAAATAATGTATTACAAATGTGTTAACAAGCACATTTATGTAAGCAAACATTTAAGTATCTCTTGGGTGCACTTCCACTGTTCTAGGTAAGAGGGATTCAACAGTTAATAAGACAAAAATTCTTAACTTCATGGAGCCTCGATACTGGAGAAGAAGGAAAACAGTAAGTGTGATAAATAAATAATTCACTCATTTGTACTAATCTGCAAATTCTTAAAGTGGGCAGAGTCAAAGAACAATGAGGCTGCTAGGATGTTAGGGTATCTCAAATCATGGCTATGCCACTAACTGGCTTTGTGAACTTGGTCAATGTGCTTGCCTCCCTGGGCCTTTGTTTCCTCATTCATAAAGCAGGGACCATTATGGTACCTCCCTCTGGGGTTAAGTGAGTGGGTTTGTGTGAAGTGCCCTGCACATAGGAAGTAATCTTATCTATTGGCAGAATCATGTTTCTCTGGGAAAGCCTTCTGGAGAAATTGGGCTTTGACCAGCAGGCTCTAGTGCCTGGAGAGCAGTGCAGCTGGGTTTAGGCTGCATTCTAAAGCAGAGTCCACAGCTCAGAGGAAGATCCCAAATGTCCTTCAAATAGCTACTCTGCTATAAGAAGTCGGGAACTACTTTAATGAACTCAGCCAAGCTAGGATCCTACTTCTCAATAAATGATTCCTCCATCATCATTATTTACCCATCCTTCTGCCCAACCGTTTTCAGAGAAGTTCTTCATGAGATCCAGCCCACGTCATTTCTACAGCAACCAAATGACAGGCCTTCTACTATTCTCTTCAGAGGAACCAGAGAATATCTTAAAACCCAGTCTGTAATCTAAGTCTCCAAAAGTTTGAAGGCAGCCTTTATTCCTTAGCCCTCCTTTTCTCTGAGGAAAAAATAATAATCCAAAATGTTTGTAGAAATTTTCTTTGAAATCAGAATATCTGGGTGCCAGAGTCAACATTCATCTTTACAAGTCCTATAAAGTAGATACATCCCCGCCGCCCCCAAGAAACTATCAGACATGTTAAATAACTATCCAAGACAGCCCTATTGGTAGGCAATAGAGCAAGAGCATAAATGGCATCAGTTGGCCTCAAATGGCATAATCTAACTACAGTATATCAACTCATTGTTCTCTGAATGACACATACCAGTACCAGGTGTGACATAAGCCAGGGAGACTGACTTCTTTTAACAACCACTCCAGAGTTTATGGAACAAAGATAATGTCCTTCAAAAGGTGGTGGTACTTTGGAAGGCTCTGTGTTTATTTCAGTGATGTAATCACTGTTTTTTTGGTTTTTTGTATGTTTTTTGTTTTGTTTTGGTTTGGTTTAAGTATTGTTTTGTTTTTTTTGGTTTTGTTTGTTTGTTTGTTTGTTTGTTGTTCTTTTGTAGTTTTGTATTCCTTGGTTTCATTATTGTGAATCTGCTCCAAGATAATAAACTTTTAATATTTTTGAGGGTAGATTCAATTTCTGGGAAAAAAACAAACTTATTTGGAGCCAAATCTTGCCAATAAGGTAGACAAGTAGTTTATATTAAATTAAAAAAGAAAAAACAACAACAACAAAAAAAACAACTATATGCCTGGAGCTCAATAAATATTTGTTGACTAACAATGACAACAAAATGAAAATTAAATACATGTTATTTGAGTCTAAAGATAAAAAACTAGTTTTATTCTTTGGCTCATAAACTTCCTCTGAAAGTAATTCCAGAAAAGAAATTCCCAAAGTATTTGAACAGTGGTGGGGTCACTGGAATAAAAACAGCATACAAGGGAGTTAGGTTTGGAGGACAATCCAAGGTTACATAACCTCTAGATTTCAAATCAACAGACATTGAAGGAGTCTCAAGTACATGCAAGGCAAGCTCTAGACACTGTGTATAACTAAATGAAAAATTCTCAAAGAGCTTCTAATCCTTGGGGGAAGGGAAGCAGGAAGGATGCCTATAGCAAAGCAAAAAATACCCATGATACAAAGCATACCATAAGATACTCCAGAAGGATTGGGCGAGGTGTCCGAGGGAGGGATGGAGCCTCCTGTCTGGACAGCCTGAAAGAGGTTTTGTGAAGGAGACAGCATTGAGCTGGGCCTTAAAGCAATGCTTCACAGCCTTGTCATGACATGGCACACACAGAAAATGGTAACAGCTGGTTGGCCACTGGGACAAAGAGATACGGCTGCCCATGTATGAGAGTGCTGGACAGGAGGGTTTCCGGTGGCTCCAGTCCGATTTACCTGCCCTCAGGGTTAAGGGGCATGAATACTTCACAACGTCCTGCCTTAAAGAAGAAGCCTAACTTCAACAGGTGGGTTAGGAGAAAGGATGTTTCAATTCCAAGGGCACAGGGCAAAAAGGTGATAAGTGTTGGGTGTATTCTGACAACACGCTAAAATCCTGTTTAGCAGGAGGTAAGAACCCAAGGGACAGTGAGGCAGTTAAGACCAAGTAGGCAAGTTGAGGCCAGTGACTTGGGGGCCTTTTTACAGAGTTTGGAACTGATTCCACAGTCAACCGAAATCCTTTCAGAATCACTGCTATGGAGCTGAGTGCTATGTTTGAAAAAAAATAAAACCCTCAAACTTCTTACAATTCATTCAAAAACAGCCATAAATAACAAACATTAAACAAATAGACGAATCCCCAAAGCTAAGATTCAGGTCTTTCTCCTGCTTCAAGCTTAGCAGAGTGCCTTGCTTAGGGATAAAGGCCCAGGTGATTCAGAAATAAGATGAAAACCTCCAATGCCCCTCCCTTTTTTTAATGCTATGAAACTACAAAGTAAACACCAATGTTTCCCCAGGAGCTAAAAACAGACAGACTAATTCATGTGTTTTCTGTTCATCCTATTAGTAGTTTGAGTTGCCACTGCTGTTGTCTTCCCTGACTGAAATGAGAATAAATACACACATGACTTGTAACCGAGCTAACCACCACCCTGGGTGAGAGGTGGCACTGGACTGGAATCGGGCTGGGGCAGAGTACTTTCAAGAGGGCCACCAGTGTTGCTATGGAAATTTAATTCCCAACTAGAAGTAAATACCATTCAAAAGGCCAAGAATGGCCATGTTAGGTCAAAAACGAAACATGAACTGGGGGAAAAGAGTTCTCTTTTCAAGAGAACCAGACAATTAATTTAACAGAGGAACCACCCTACAAAGAGAAAATTACAGCTAGTTAATGTCAGGGATCTTTATTCTGTCAAAATTCGATCTTCAAAAGTGCCTACAAGAGATATAGTCCAAGGGGTGCTCTGTTTTCTCTTTCAGCAGAGACATTGCATTGCAGCGGAAGGATGGAGGTGAGAGGTCGGGAAGAACTTTCCCCCGATGAAGATCTGTAAAACACTGATCTGCGTTCCTCAGGAGAGCGGTGACTCTGCTTCTCCAGGGATTCTAAAGAAGAGTAAAATTAAGTATATGTCCCATGAGGTTCAGGTTAATGCCTTTCAACCTTTTTTAGTCTAAAACCTCTGAAATTGTCCAAAACACCATTTTTTTAGGTCTAACTCTAACTCACAATTAGGAATACAAGCCCTCCTTAGTCTCATTCTCAACATTTGTGTATGTATGTAAAATAATGTACGAAGATAGCAAGTTTAACAAGAGTAGAATGAGCTGCCTAAACAATTTACAGGCAATGTGTGGAAAATATACTCATCCCCAGGTACTGTCTTCTTCCTTTCTCCTCTGTGTTTGCTCTCTTCTCTATCCATCACCCTCCAGCCCAGAATCCAAAATTTATCAAGTGAAATGATGATCTAATCAGCAAATGTTAATTGGGTTGCTGTTATGTTTAAGGCACTGTGTTAGGTGCTCTGGGGGAAATAAAGAGATAAAGGTGTTGCCCATGCCTTTAAAGAACTTATCTGAAGGGAAGCTCAAATGTGAACACATAAAAGGTAGCAGATCAGTTTAGAGGCCTAGCCATAAAAAATGCCAGCATATTAGGGGTGCTAAAAACAGGGAGCTCTTTCTTGCTGCACTGGCCAAAGAAAAGACGAAGAAAATTTTTTTATTATGGTAAAAAAAAATAACAAAATTTATATCTTAACCATCTTTAAGTGTACAATTCAGAACTGTTGAGTACATTCACATTGCTGAGCAATGGATTTCTAAAACTCTTTCATCCTGAAAAACAAAAACCCTATACCCATTAAACAACAACTCCCTATTTCCTTTCCCCCTCCCCCAGCCCCTGGTAACCAGCATTCTACTAACTGTTTCTATGAGTGTGACTACTCTAGGAACCTCATATAAGTGGAATCATACAATATTTGTCTTTTTGTGACTGGCTTATTTCACCTAGAATAATGTCCTCAAGGTTTATCCATGTAGTAGCATGTGTCAGAATTTCCTTCCTTTTTAAGATTGAATAATATTCCATTGCATATATATATATATATTTCATTTATTCATCCATTGAGAGACATTTCAATTGCTCCCACATCTTGGCTATTGTGAGTAATGCAGCTATGAACATGTACAAATATCTCCTTGAGACTCTATTATTAAGCTTTTGGATACATACTAAGAAGTGAGATTTCTGGATCACATGGTAGTTCTATTTTTTTATTTTTAAGGAACCACCATACTGTTTTCCACAACAGTTACACCATTTTACAACCCCACCAAGAGTTTCAATTTCTCCACATTCTTATCAACACTTGTCATTTGTTTTTTTGATAGTGGCCATCCTAATGGGTATGAGGTGGTTTTTGTTTGCATTTCTTTAATGATTAGTGATGTCGAGCCTCTTTTCATATGCTTGTTGGCCATCTATATGTGTCTTTGGAGAAATGTTTGTTCAGGCCCTTTGTCATTTTTAATGGGGTTATGGGGTGGGAGGGTTGTTGAAGGAAGAGCATCTTGAGTTAAGTTCGAGAGAAAATTCTGGGCAGGTAGAGAGGAAATAGGCTTCTGTCAAGTCAGGAGTTAATTGACCAAGTCAGAATGCTTTAAGAAAGGTGAATCCAGTGTGATGTGCTGACCAGATGGGCAATGAGTATAGGCAGAGTCTCCAAACCAAGATCCTATGACAATTTGTTCAGCATTCAGAAAGGCTGAGAGCCCTAGACACATACTTAGCTAAACTAAAGCTCTACAGTTAAATGGGCTGTCTTCCTTGGCACTGTAGTTTCTCAAGCATGTCCCTTTGGGGGAGAGGACACTCTACTTCATCCTACTCCAGCTTTTTTTTATTTCTATTGCTATTTCGAGTTCCAAGTGATTGGCACCTCGACCCTCCCTACATCCCTCTGGTCTGTGTGGCCAGGGCAAGAACTCACGTAGGATAAAAGCTGATGTGATGAGAGGGACCTCAAATGAAGCAGCAGGATCAGCCTGGCACACTCCTGAGACAGACTTAGGACACTATGGGTTGCACGCTGCCTTGTCTCTCAAGCTACCCCTCCAGCCAATAGATTTTATGGTCTTTTGTCTTCACTGAAAGAGGGTGAGAGCCCAGATTTATCAGTGCTGAGACCTTCTCTGAGAGCCCACTCTCCCACGTTTCCCAGACCAAACCCATAGCATTTGTTGTGTGGGGAAATGCTCCCCTTACACTGTTATGAAGTAGGTGACAAGAAAGTGTTACTGCATGAGATTCTCATTAAAAGACAGAGATAAAGAGACAGAGAGAAAGGGAAGGACAGCGGGGTGATACACCTCAAATATTAATAGTGGTTGCGTCTGGGTAGTGAAATATGGATGAATTTTTTTCTCTGTGCTTTTCTGTATTTTCCAAATTTTTGACCATGAATATGTATTACTTTTGTAATCAGAGAAAGGACAGCAAATGGTAATTTTAAAAAGCTTTTGTTGGGCTTCATGCCCACTTGGGCTTGGCACTTTTATAGATTTTACACAGAAAATTTTAGACTCCTTGCCCTTCAGAGCTTCTCATCCCAAACACACCTGCTGATCTGCCTGAGGGGACCAAAGACATTCCTGGGGAGCCGCAGAACAGCCCCTGACACCAGACTAGTTAGGAAAGAGAAGACACCACTTGGCAGATGGCCCCGGTGCAGGACGAAACATGATGGATCTTTAAAGGGAGATGGGTGTTCCCTGGGAACTGGAGTCACCTTCATCTCTCCTCAAAGCAACCTAGAACATCCTCAGCCCTCCTGAAGACAGCCTTGCATATGAGATCGAAAGGAACGAGGGATGGGCTCATCAGGATGTACAGGTGGCCCCTGCATCAGGGCTGGCTCCCCACAGTTCAGCCCTCCCTCACTGTAGAAATCACCCCATTTTCAGGGACCAATTCTCTCTCTCTCTCTCTTTCTCTCTCTCTCTCTCTCTTTCTCTCTCTCTTTCTCTCTCTCTCTCTCTCTCTCTCTCTCTCTCTCTCTCTCTCTCTCTCTCTCTCTCTCTGAGCCAGGGAACTAGAATGACTTCAGTAAGACTAAGAGGAGACTGAAAGACAGTATCTTGATTTGAATCAGTGGTACAAAAATATAGCAAGTCTCTGGATTCTAATATCAGTCATTTCCCTCCTCCCTCGGGGGAGAGAAGGGTCACGGGTCCTAAAGATAGCCCCATGTGAGAAGTGCCTATGAGACAGCACCAGACAAAGGTGGAGATAAAGCCCTCCCTCTGTACTGCCTCTTAGAAGATAAGGCTGGGCTGCTGCCCATTTTTATACATCAGAGATCAAAGTTATAACTATGACCCTTTGCATTTTTAGAGCACCACTCCACCCCCAGAGATTTTATGCAGTACATCCTATTAAACAGGAGGAGAAACTGAGGCTCAGAGGAAAAAGCAAGCAGCATGGGCAAGGGCATGGGGTGATGCAGCCAGGTCTGCAACCTAAGTTTTCAGACTCCAGAGTCAGGCTTCTCTCCTCCAGTAACTGCTGAGTAATTTACACAAGCCCACTTACCTCCCTGAGTTTCAGAGAACTCTGTCGGGGGTAGAGGGGAACCTGTGTTCTGGTACCAGCTGTCTGAGAGTCCAGATGCCTGCTCAGCCCTCACTCTGCGGGCAGACTCCTAGCACAGCTCCACTGCTTTCAAGTTTCCTGTTTTATCACATCAAGCTTGAACACAACCATTCCTAACAACCCAAAAGACACCATTTCTGAGGTCCTGAAAAAGAATTCTCTGACAGGGGTCCTGTTTGTCTACAAGCCCGATAAGACAACTACGTAACCAGTCCTCACAAGCCTTCTCAGAGCCTCAGCTTGCACAAGATGCCTTTGTTAAAATTAGAATAGGGTGCCCCCTCTTGGCAGATGACTTAGAACACAAGGCCCTCTGGTACCCTTGTGGGCTCCAGGGTCTGTGGATTTTAGCTCTCACTCCCCCCTGGGCTGGGGGAGCCACTGTTCAGGACATGCCCTGGGCCTCATCCCCATGGACGTTGTAGCCCACCCTCCTACTCCGGATCCCCAGGTGTACCACCCCCTCGCGCAATTTTCTCTCAAGCTCCCCACTTGATCAGGAAGGCTCCCCACCTCACACCCGCCCCTTGCCAATGGTTCTAGATTGGATTTCTAACTCCCTATGTAGAGTTGATGAGGTCTCATTCCCAGGAGGAACCAAGCACTTTCCACGTCCTCTGCCCACCCCTACCCACCCCCCTGGAGAGCTCCTTTATGCTCTATTTTTAGTTTCTTGATTGCAAGTGAGAAGTCGGAATCAGAGTATGCTGGGAAACTGCAGCAGTTACCAACCCAGAGAAATGGACAGCAGCATGGGGAGGGAGGAGGCGCTCAGAGTGGCGGTAGAGAGGTGAGATCTGGGGAGCACAGAATCCCAAACTCCTGTAAGTGGAGAGGGCTATTAACCACCCCCCCTCCAGGCCAGCACAGAAAAGTGGCTTCAGGAAATCCACAGTGTTAGAAGGACCCTAAGAGGCCACCTAGCCCAGCCCTTCCTTTCCAGAGTTGGAAACTGAGTCACACAGCTGGATATGTATGGTTGGGCCTCAAGAAGTAGCCTGATTCCTGAGTCTTCCTTCCCTTTCCAGGCACAAGGAGATCCCAGGGCTTCTCCGGAACCGTCTCCCTCTGAGATATCTTCGAAGCTGCCCGCTGTGTGGGGAGAACCAGGGGGCCTCTTCCCGCTGCCCAGCCCAGACCAGCCCAGGCCAGGTTCAGCCCGCAGCCTGCCCGGCCACCATCGAGAAGACCAGTGTTCCCTTTCCTTTGTCGGCAGAAGTCCGCGGCGGCCCTTGGCCTCCGGCAGATACATCGTTTTCCCCGCAAGTCCCCCGCAACCCTCCCCCAACAGACAGAAAAGACGCCCGGGCCGGGAACACTTCCCCCGATGTGCCGCCGCACTCCCTAAATGAATGAACTGGCAGCTCCAAAACGGCGGTGCAATTGGCAGTTATTGCTGGCAGTTTATCAGTATTAACTGATTAGGCCCGGGATGATGGATCCCCTGTCTCGCTAAACCCGCCGCCCCGCGGGCCCACTGCACCCTCCACCGCCCCCGGCGCGACCGGCTCCTCGAGACCCCCCTGCCCTGCCTCTGCCTCCCGCCGCCACAGCCCCTCGCTCACCCGCACCCCACTCCAGACGCTCGACCCCTCCTCAAAAGAGACAGATTTAAATAAATAAAACAAAATTCAAATGAAGACACTAAATCTCCCTGGCGTTTAATTGATGATCATTATGCTTGGGAACCTAAACTCTTTTAATTTCACTGCGGTGCAGGGAGATGAATTATAGAATTACAGTCGCCAATTATCAATCACGCCTTTGCTCTGAGTCTCTTGGCTGTCCAGCCGCTCGCCCTCCCTCTCACTGGCCATAGGTTGAAGAGGCGAGATAATAGCGTCGGAAACATGAGCTCAGCCTGGGGAGTCGCAGGGAGCTCCAGGTTTGGGTGGTGTCCCTGATCTCTCCCTCTGTCTCTCTCGTTCTCTCTTTCTCTTTCTCTCTCTCTCTCCCCTTCAATTCTGCCAACACCCCATTTGTAGCACGTCACCTTTCCCACTAATTGTTTTTTTAAGCGGCAGAAAAATGAAAACCTTTTTTATTTAGACTTTGGCGTTTAATTCATTTTGTTCAGAATAAGATGTGTTTGTAGCTTCTGTCCCCACACTGGGCAGGATTCCAACAGCAACTTCTGCCCCAACCCAAGCAGCTCATGGCAGCCTGCTGAGGGAGAATTTAGAGGGGTTCGAGGCATTCTCGAGAACGATGACCTACGGCGGGTGTAGAGCCTGGCTTCCACCACTAGGGCCTGATTTTACTGCCCTCTTCTCCCTGTCCTTCACAGTGAAAATAATAATAATTTGAATAATAATTTCCTCCAAAGCTGTGAATGATTTGCATTTGTATAGAGCTCTGCAATTTACAAAGTGCTTTCATGTGCATTATCTCATTTGATCCTCCCAATAATCCTGAGAGAGGTCGGTAGAGCAGGTATTTTTGTTATTCAAACGTTTATTCATTCATTCCACTAACATTTATTGAGTTTCTACTTTATGCCAGGCCCTGGGGATACAAAGACAAGAAAAAAGGAGGCTTTCTTCCTCAAGGAATTCATAGTCAACTGGGGAGACCTACTAAGTGAACAGAAAATTAAAAAGCCTAGGGGATCAAGTGTTCCGCTTCGCTGGGGAGGCATAGGGGGCTCAGAAAGGCTAAGTAACCTGACTACAATGGATTTGGTCCCCAAATCCATTGCATTGGGCTCCAAGTGTGTGCTCCCGCTTCCCCCTCCACACACATTATTATATTATCATCATCGTCTTTATCTGGTCTATTTTTTTTAAGTACCCATATGAGTTTATTTCTAGCCTTGGATCCCTAAAATTATCCTCATTTAGTAAACAGTAGTAGATTAGGAGAAAAAAGTGTGGGAGCCTCTGACACCAATCTCTCGAGGCCAAGCATACTGCCACCACACCAAGGTCTGTGTAAATGGATGCCAGAGGCCTGGGACCTTACTGGGCCCCTGGCACTGTGGCTCATTGCTGTGAAGCCTTGCATTGAAGCTTCTGGTCAAGTTTTCATGATTGATTGGTTGGTCAGCTGACTGATTATTGATAATACCCTGTTTTATTCCAAAAAGATTTTGAGGTGGACCAAGACAATGCATTCTCTCCTACAGGGGTGAAAGGAATTAGCTTGTCTTGCCCACTAGTCATTGTTCTATCCATTTAATAGTCCCAGCCCCAGGTTTAGTCTATGGATGGAGGCCCAATGCTCACCATGTGATTCTGGTTCACAGCTTCTTAATATCCCCAGGCCCTCTGACTGCAGGGGTGGAGGGAGGTGGAATTAATCTTGGCCAGGTGGCTAAACTCAGTCCCACCCCAAATAGGTTGGGTCCTCAGATTTCCTGCGCTAGTGACTGAGACAAGGGGACACTCTTGGCAGAGTCAGACTACTGTCTTCGCCTCTTTGTAGAGCTAAATATCTCCAAAAATAGGTCCTGTAGGGATCACAGCCTGGGTCAGAGCCCACTGGTCTGCTGGCCAAAGCCAGGACAGCTCAATCCTGTCACCAGCTGGCTTCCTTGGGCTTTGGGCCACTGGCCTCCAGCCATGGGCCAGGCACCCAGCCATGCTAGGGAGCCAATCAGTACTGGCATGCAGCAGCCCTGTGACATTTTCTTAGGCCTTCTAAGGCTAAGATGGAACCAGGACACTGTAGAAATTATGACTCCTTCCTTAGGTGGGTAGGGCATCCCAGCCTCTCCCTGGTCCTGAGAACCTCATTCCTTTTAAACCATATCCCACCCGTGGACCCCTGCTGCAAGGACAGGGTAAGCTTACCTTTCAGCTTCTGCAGTCTCTTGCCATCCCACACTACTATACAGCCTTTTGTTCTTAAGCCTAACTGTGCCCTTTTATACCTCTCCAAGCCCTGCCTCTTGAGCTCCACCCCTAGCCCACCTTATACTCTGTCTTGCAAACATCTCTTTAGCCTTCAAAACCTCAACTGCCACCTCCTCTGGGAAGTCCTTCTGACTACACCACCCCAGAGTTCACCTCCCCTCCTCTGGCCTCCTGGGTCTTGTACAGGCCTCAGTCAGCTCCCTTATCGCACACTGAAAGGCAATTAATCTGTCTTGCATGCTGCTCTTCCACTGTGCTCTGAGCACCTTCTGTCATTACTGTATCCTGGTGCCTTGGCCATATTGGGCATGAACAACCATTTATGAAACTGAATGTGAGCCCAGTCCGAGGGTGCTGAGCTCAGCCCGGTTTGAACAGGACTATCTCAGTTTTAGTGATATAAGTCCTCTATCCTGGGAAATCTCACAGTCCCTGGCACACAGAATGGATGGTAGCCCTACTCTGTGCCTCCTCCATGGGAGCTAAGAGTTTCAGTCCTTGAATGATGTGAGACCTTCTTTCAAGGCTGGTTATCCATGTCTGGGACATCTGCAGGGAATGGTGAAACATCTCTGCTGTCTGGCTCCCAGGCATGGCTTCAAAGGTACAGGTCTAAGAATCAAGAAAGTTCCAGATTTATAGGATTTGGAATTTTTAGAACTGGGCCACATTGGAGATTATCTAGGGCAGGGATCCCCAACCCTCAGGCCATGGACCAGTACCAGTCTGTGGCCTGTTGGGAACCTGGCAGCACAGCAGGAGATGAGCGGCGGGTGAGTGAGCGAAGCTTCATCTGTGTTTGCAGCAGCTCCCCAGCGCTAGCATCACCACATAAGCTCCACCTCAGATCATTAGGCATTAGATTCTCAAAGGAGTGCCAGTCCCTGATGCCAAAAAGGTTGGGGACTGCTGATCTAGAATGAGGAAATGGAGGCCTGGGGAAATAGGATAGACTACCCAGGATGGCCCTGGAAGATTGAGAGACAATGTGAGGTGACAGAACGGACACTGGACAAGGAGTCCTGAACTGTGTAGTCCTGGCTCTACCATGACACAGGCTGCCCTGATGAGCCACACCTCTGTTACTGAGACACGGAACACGCCAGACAGACATTTTCCACCTGTCTCCTACCCAGGCAGGGAGAGTGAAACTAGCATTTACTGAGCGCCAGGCTCTGGGGCATGAGCCTTACATTCATCATATTATTTAATCCTCCCAACAAGCCTGTATCATTTTACAGATGAGAAAACCAAAGCTTGAGGAAGTCAAAGAATTTTCTACTATCACCCAGCTAATGGTAGTGCTAGGTTTCCAATCAGCTTTCTCTGGCTCCATAGCCCAAGCCCTTTCCAGCCACTGCAGGCCCCTGATTGCTGCAGTCCAGGTGCCTCCAAATCTAGCTCTTTTCGGATATCAAGGTAGCAGATGTCAGGTGCACTCTCGCTGCTGAGTCAGGTGCTCAGCATCAGGGAGAGGAAGGAAATTTTGAGTGGTGCAGGCTTAGGGCATCTACTCCAGGAAAGAGATGGGCAGAGGCAGAGCTGGGAGGAGGCTGCTGTCTGCCGCACTCTTGTGAAATCTGGATCTCAGGGCCAGAACAAAGGGAGGTGACTGTTTAACGATTAAAGCTGTCTTGTTCAGAATGACATGTAGAGAAATATTACTGGGAGAAAAGTGTAGTAGAAAGAGGCACAGGAGAAATGAAGCAGGCTTCACATAGAGTCACATGGAGTCGTGGAGGGGCAAAAGGTCACAGGCGTCCAGAAGGTGAGCCTCCTACTGCTTGCTAGTTTTCTCCATCCAACACCCCTTCAGCAGCTACAGGTCTGGTGCTGCAGGTCTGCAGGACACAGGCCAGCTCCGAAGGATGCCCCACTCAGGAGGAGCAGGGACCTGCTCCCATCTCTTTATTCTTTCTACAGACAGACCTGCAAAGAGAAAAGGATGAACATTTGCATCTAGCTGAGCCCATACAATGGCCTCACCCCAGGTCCTGTCTTGGTCCTGGCAGATGGTCAGAGGCTTCTGCAGCCACCAAAGATACTACCTAGATCCTGCCCCAGCCCCAGCAGCCTGGCAGTCCACTGCTTGGCTTCACCCACTTCAGTGAATACAGGGTGGTGGCAGCTGCTCAGCAAAAACAGGGGAGCCCACTGATGGTGCTCTGCGGGTTCCTCTCTGGTTGTGAGCCAGCTTCAAAGGTGACAGATGAGCTTATTAAAGCCAAGAGCCACCAGGCCCTGGCCCCAACCCCCTCTTGCCCATCCCCACTTCTCCCAACCTATCTTTCTGGCCCAGACCCCATATCTTTATTGCAGCCTCAAATAGCTGCGTTTCCAAAATGTAAAGTGCAGTTTCTCTTCTAATTACAAAAATAACAGCTGACAAACACGTGCCAGAGCCCCCCTTTTTTTCCTCCTGAGCTAACAGCCCCATTAGGACAGATCCTGTTATCTTCTATGCCCTCTCCATATATTTTATGGAACGGCCTCAAAAGTGCTCTGTGTCTCATTCTCCCTCCCTCTCTCTCTCTCTCTCTTTTTTCAAGGCGACGGCTTTGTGAAAGCTGAGGGGGAAAATAAAGCCTTTTACTAAAATGTCACTCTGGGCAAAGGGGGGGAAATTTTCTAATAGGCCATCGAAGGCTTGCTTTTTTTATTTTTTTTTAAGTGTGATAAATTTGGCCTGTCTTAAAAAGACAGCTCAGTGTTGCTTATCAACCGTGATTTGACCAGATAGCCGTTTCAAAAAACAGACACTGGTCTTTTTATAATAAATGAAAGCAATAAAACCAAGAGCTGGGCCAGAACTATAATTAAGAATCAGGGGCTGAAAACAGTGGGTGTGTCACTGGAGGGCAGAGTCCAGCCTTTGAGCAGGAGGGATGGGACGCACTACTGGGATCTGGGAGACGACACCCCACCGGAAGGGGACGGTGACTGTTCTTGCTCCCATCAGGGAGGTGCCCTTTTGTCCCCATTTCCCTCCTCTTTTTTCCTCCCGTTTTGGGAGAATTCCTTTCCTGGACAGATGGGTCTGGGGGTGGGAGGATGGCCGAGGAGGGGCTCATCACCCATCGCCGAAGCCAAATCAAATGCCTATTTGAAATTCAGCTAGAAATCCCCCTCCTTGCTCTGTCTGTGCACAACAAACATCCCAGACTCGGCTACTCCTAAAGAGCTGTCTGTTTAACACAATCTCCATCTCAAGCGGCTGTTCTGCATTTCCTTTTGGCTTTATTAAAACTGATTTTCTATTTGCACTATAAAAACTGATCTGATTAAATTTCCATTTTTCCCCAAAGAGAAGACTCTTCTCTCCCTCCCTCTTTTCCTCTCCCTCCCTCCCTCTCTCTCTCTCCCCACCCCACCATCTTCCCCTGCCTTCCTATCTTTGCCTCCTCCCACTCTTCCTGTCCACTCCTTTTCTCTTTCCCCAAATGACTAATTCTTAATTATTCTCCCCTCCTCATCCTTCTTTTATCCGCCCCCCTACAGTGTCCCCATCACAGTTGCCATGGGGATTGCCATGGATGGTGCTCCCCAGGAAGGGAGCTGGAGGGAGCTACCACCCTGAGACACAGAAAAGAGGAGACTAGGGAGGCCTTGTTTAGTGGGAGGGGTCACCTATGAAACCCCAGCCATCTCCCAGGCACCTCATAGTCAGGAAGGCCCATGTGACTAGATGGTATCCAGGGCTGCCTCCCTGCTCTGCATGCTATGGTTCTAACAAAGCCAAGGTTGTAGGTTCAATCCTCCCATTGGCCACTTAGCTCCTTCCTTATGTTCAGGGCTCTGGTGTGAACCAGTCACCCTGGCCGAGCTGAGTATGACTAAAGCCCCTGGAGGATGGGACAAGAAGAGTACAGAGGAAGGCATGCAAACCTACCTGCCCTATATGAATAAGAGACAGCACTTTTCCTTTTGCATTTTTACTTATCTCTCCTTTACAATAGAGAACTCCATGTCTGTATGACAATGCTACTCATTAAAGACTCACTATGGTGTGTACTGGGTCAGAGCAGAACACACA
>NW_011889286.1:1130144-1132472 GCF_000151845.1 Pteropus vampyrus | reverse complement strand
GAGGCCTTGTTTAGTGGGAGGGGTCACCTATGAAACCCCAGCCATCTCCCAGGCACCTCATAGTCAGGAAGGCCCATGTGACTAGATGGTATCCAGGGCTGCCTCCCTGCTCTGCATGCTATGGTTCTAACAAAGCCAAGGTTGTAGGTTCAATCCTCCCATTGGCCACTTAGCTCCTTCCTTATGTTCAGGGCTCTGGTGTGAACCAGTCACCCTGGCCGAGCTGAGTATGACTAAAGCCCCTGGAGGATGGGACAAGAAGAGTACAGAGGAAGGCATGCAAACCTACCTGCCCTATATGAATAAGAGACAGCACTTTTCCTTTTGCATTTTTACTTATCTCTCCTTTACAATAGAGAACTCCATGTCTGTATGACAATGCTACTCATTAAAGACTCACTATGGTGTGTACTGGGTCAGAGCAGAACACACATGATCTTTGTCATTCTTACACCCACCCCCAAAGGAGATGCCATCACAGTAATGGGCTCATGGGAAGAGGCAACCCCGGGTGTGCCACCTCAGAGCTTGTGTTTGAAACACACTGCCTCATGAGAGGAGAGGCCCCCGGTTAAAGACAAACCAGAGTGGTTTGGTGGAGAAGAGCTCCCAGAAGAGTCTCGGACTAGAGGATGGGCTGATGAATCAGTTCACCTCCACCCTTCTAAATCTACCTCCCCCCATAGTTCCCTGGCTTGCTAGGGTGCTTCTACCTCCACACCCTGAGAATGCCAGCACTCTCCATGGCATAATGGAGGCAGGCTGGCATTTTAAAGAAGACATTTCTAAATATTCAGAGAAAACAAAAAGTAAATAATGACAGTTAATATAAATGGCAAGTACCATCTATTATTCCTCTGTACCTCAGTACCTGTGCATGCATCATCATTAATTTATTGTTGGATAAGTAAATGAATGAACGAATGAATGAATGAATGAAGAGCTTGCTTGCTCACTAGCCAAAATCAGAAGAGACACAGGCTAAGTTTCCTACACAGCTGGGGCTGTCTATTTGGTGCTAGATTCTAGTCTAAGAGGCCACCTAACTCACTTCAACAGGTAGAATGACAGGTACTAACTTGCATAGAAGGAGAGTCCTCACCTATCAGGTGAGACCTTATTTCCCCACACTCAGAGGTGGCTTTCCTCATTAGAGTTGCCCAGTACAATATATTAACCATGTATCAACCATACCATGCATATAGGAAGAGTTCACACACATGTTTGAAAGAATTTATCTATAATTACTTCATTTTCTGGATTTGAGCCAAGAGATCCAGTCCCACCAAATCCCTTCCTGCCAGTCTCAGCTCCTATCTCCACACCTTGGCTCACTCTGGTCCTCAGTGGTTGCACGCTGACCTTGTGCCAGGCCCAAGGAACAATTAGGATGACCGCCAAGGCCCTGCCCTGCAATCCAGCAGAAGAGGTGAGATATGCTGTAGATACCTATCACACAGATAGCACAAGGGAGCTGCAGAGAAGGGCAAGAGCCATTATAAAAAAAATTCTAGACACTCGGCAGGAGAAGAGGCAGTGTGGTGGGAGGAAGGCGAAAGGCTTCATAGAGGAAGAAGCTTGTTCATCCCTGATCTTGAAAAATAGTTATGATCTTGACATTTACAAACATAGAGAAGGCCCTTCCAAGTGATGGGGCCGCCTGAATGATCTATGGATGTTGGAAAGAACAGGAGCTGCCAGCCCTTGAGTTTCCTGGGGCAGACTATGAGAAGGGAGGTCAGCAGGAAAGAAAGTCAAAGGTGGGTGAGGCAAGAGCACGAAGGGCTTGGCTACCATAGTGCAAGGAGAGCCCTGAGAGCTGAGTGCCTTTCTCCTTCATCCCCACCAGTCCAAATCCTCCTTGCCCTTCAGTGTGCAGTTGAGAACCCACTTCCTCCAGGAAGCCTTTGCTGATCTCTCCAGAAGGGCTCTCTCCTCTGCTGAATTCCTCTACCCTTAGTCACAACCACTCACTGGACGGTTAAGCTTTTCCTGTGCCAGCCTTGAAGAACTGCTCAGCCACCAATGAGGCTAGCTCACACACTCCCTGTGCATTGCACAAGTCCTGTTTCCTCTGAAGTGCCCTCCCTCCCCGACCAACCACCCAGCTTCTACGTGCTCAGAGGCCAGCTAGGCCATTCCCTTTTCCAAGAAGCCTTCCATCTCCCTGGCCACTCTTCTCTGACCCTACATCATCCTATGCTTTCTGCCACTTTGGCCCCTATTCTATCCACACAGGTCCCTGCTCATGTATCTTTCTCCTCATCAGAACATTATCTCCTCAAGGGCAGGGACTCTTTTCTTTATCTTTGCATTCACTGAAACTAG
>NW_011889286.1:1109522-1128764 GCF_000151845.1 Pteropus vampyrus | reverse complement strand
AGCAGGACTAGATGTGAAGTCTCTGGTGTCCTAGGCTGGTGCTTCTGGATTTCTACCACAGTGTGTTGAAGCAGAGACCCAGAGGGAGAACGTAGCCTGCCCAAGATTCACGGCTGAGTCAGCCTGAGACCGGAATCCAGAGACCAAATTTCATGTCCACACTTTCCCACACTGTTGCCTGGACAAGAACGAGCTGTCTGCTGATCTCCCAGATCCTCAGGCCATCCTCGGTGCCCGTGGCGCTCCCTGGGGAAAGCAGACACAGCCCTGTAAGTTGAGACTTCAGGGCAAAGATCTAGGGTTCAAACCCTGAGTGCTCCCTTTATCTATAGGCCCCTTTCTGCTCAGAAACGTTCCCTGAAGAGGGGTTGCCTTTAAGGGCAAGGCATTTTTTATGTCCTGAACAGCCACTGTTAACCTTCTTTCATCCACACCTAAAATCTGGGTCATTCTAAAGACACAATTACACAGCCTTTACCATCCCAGCACCAGGAACTGCTCGCTGCTTAGAAACCCCTGGCCCTCCTTGTCCTGAAGCTGCCAATTTCCTCATCAGTATTTTATTTGTCTGTTTTGCTCATTTTTAAGCTGGTAGCAATTGCTATTTAAATTGTTTTGTAAAGTGTCTTTGCATTTACAATGCCGGCTGTCAGCAGCCCCACAATAGGAAATGAGATTTGGCATCAAAGGCAAAGACGCTACTAAAATACATTTAATAAATATGTAAATCAATTAATCAATCACCCATCCAGGGAAGGAGCTTTGGGAGCACAGACGAGCTGGCTTAGAAAGAGGAGTTGGAGAGTATGTGGTTCAAGGTGATGAAGTTCAGTGGGCATCGAACATGAGGGTTATGGGCACGTCTGGTCCTGGGACTCTGGCTTGGCCTCCCACCCTCCGAACTATGCCTAATGGGCCCTCACAAGGTCTTGCCACAGCTGTCCCAGCCAAGAGAGGGGACAGAGTCCCATCAAGGTACAGACAGAATCAGCTCCAGGGCTAAGAGTGAAAAACCCCACCATTACCCCAATACCTTCTCCACTGGTGCTATTTTCTAGAGAAGTCAGAGGTTAGGAAGTGCTTAAAAGATATATGTCTATAAGTTGGACCAGCCTGGAGGATTAGCATCAGTAAACATCAGGAAGAAATGACCAGCTGTTCTCTCTTTTCCTGAGATGGCACTAAAGGAAAGGAGCTTAAGCTGTCACAGGCACCTTGAGTAACTAGGAAGAGGGAGGGCTGCTGTCTGCTGGGAAAGGGTCCTGACTAGAGAAAGTAAATATGACTCTAGGATGGTACTGAGGTGACATAGAAGAGTCCTACCAGTGAAGAGCTTTTAAAACAGGAGACCAAATACATACTGATGAATGAACAAGATAGGGGTGTCTGGTGGCAAAAGGCTGGCCACACAGTCACAGATCTTCAGCTTGTACCAAGGTGTGTTATAAGTGGCATCATTCTGACCAATAAAATCTGAGCTTGAGCAGGCATACATTTGCTCACATGGACAGACCCTGAGCTTGACTGACTCTGAAAACAGATCCCCTTCCAGACCATGGTGTATTGTTTGATAAAGAGCTATGGTAAGGTGCATTTTCACACTACATCAGTGTAAACTTGGGCAAGTCACTTATCCCCTCTGGGATTCTGTCTAGTCATATAGACAATGCAGGAGTTGAGCAAGATAAACTCTAAATTCCAAAACTCTCTGACTTGCTTTCTCCACTTTGTGGACGTAGAACCAGTATCTTCCCATTACAGCAGTCAGCCCTTTGTGGCTATCAACAAAGGTTGGCCTGACCCTGATGGGGAAAGGACTGGCCATTTGAAGTCTGAAGACTAGGGTAGACCCATCTAAGGGATGTAAATAATCCCCGCAGGAGACCAGAATATGGAGAAGAGTATATATACCCACAGAAGAAGCCAAAGGACCAGCCTCAGCTTCTCTCCCACCTCCTTCCTCTGCACTCTCTCCCAACCCAGCCTCACTGACTGAAGACCTCTCTGGCTCCCAAATTACCTTGTTTTTTAAACCGATGCCACCTGGACCAAAGGGCAAACATTCCCATTAGGGCTGAGGGCATACACACATGTCCACCTTGGGTGCCTGGGAGTGGATGCAATGGGCATACACACGGCTGGTATTTCAGTGCGCACACAACAATATATGACTTTAGGCATATCTGTGTGTATTGCTGTGGGCCTCTCTTGCTCAGTGCATTCACATTCAGGCAATTGTGTATGTCGTTACATACATGTATGCATGTATGTTTCAGCAGGTCTGGGTGTCTAAGTGCCATGCTTCGAAACACATCTGTGGCCAACACAGACTACACGCCAGGCAGGGGCTGATGAACATTTCTGTGGCTGGAGATCTTGCTCATATTGCTTTTTTCTCTGGGATAGCCCTTTTTACAGTGCTGCCGTGCAGGCTGCCATCGATCTGTGTCTGCTTCTTCCTAACTCTACTGAAGTACTAGCTTAAATAAGGCAGTTCTGAATATGGAACCGTGGGAATCATTCAGCCCTGGGCCAGGCTCTCTGCTCAATCATACCAACCCTCTACTTGTGACCAGGAAAAAGATCAGGGAGGGCATTCATCCAAAGAATCCCTCTGGTCTTTCTAGAAAGATCTAGGACTCATTGTAAGAGAACTTCCAGTTCCTAAGCCCTCACTGCTACATCTGTCCCTACCCTGCCACCCACATACAGTTGTTAGGATGAACTCTCTTAAAAGCAAACCTGACACCTTCTGTTACCCTTTCGTGGCCTCTCACTTCCTATCTCCAGATGGCTTGCATGACTCAAATGCTCTGATGTGATGTGTATCCTGACTCCCTCTCCAAACTCTCCTCTCACACCTCCTGCCTCATCCTCTACACTCTAGTAGCCCCCACAACATGCCACGATGCTTCGCACCTCCATGCACTTGCTCATGCTGTTGCAGAGGGGTTGCACCCCTCTGCCTGGGTGCAACCCCTCCAACCTCAACTGACTCAACTTCTACTTGGCCTTAAAGACCAGCTTCCAGGAATCCCTCCCTCACCCACCCAGATCCTTCTTCAATGCTCCCATACACCTGGCATAGCTCTGACATGATGTCGTACTATATCTTCTTCTTATCTGCTCACTGGTTTTTCTCCCATCCTGCGGTCAGTCATCATTCCCTAGTTATTGTGGAGATGCAGACAAGAATGCCCACTGAATGACCCAGTGGCTGTCTCTACATTGCCTCTCATGAGCTGGTTAAGGTTTCCAGGAGCTGTAATGCTGGGCAGCTGGTATGCCCAGCTCTGGTATGCAGTCCTCAAGCAGCTGGCACCCACGCTTAGATTGTTTTGCAAACTTGCTCTCAAGTTCTCCCTATAAAAGAGTAAAACAACAGCAGCGCATGGCATTCTTCTTTTTGAGCTCAACCCACCGAGCATCCAGCATGCCCAGCCCAAGCATGTATTAAGCATGTCTTTATTCTGATGCTTTGACATCTGATTATTATTGCCTTGCTAATACTGGAGGGACTGCCCCTCCCAGGGCTAATTCCTAGTGAGCCTTTCATATGCAAACCAACCAATCTGGAGCCCACACCCCAACCACCCCTTTATTGGGCTCTTACACTCCAGGTCACTCTTTACCTGCCCTAATCACCCCAAGGCAAGGTACCAAACAACAAGAAACAGCCCCATACCCCAGAGCCAACTGAAATTGTTCACACTAGCCAATCCTAACCTGCTTACCTTGCCTCACCTGTTTCTTTCCATGGAAATCACAATAAAGGCTCTCCTCAGGTTTTTCCCTCAACTCGTCTGCTTCCTCCCTGATCCAGGGGCTTCCTCTCATGGCCCCTTATGACATGGCGTGCTCCCTCTTCTTGGGAATTATAACAGACTATCTTTTCAATGACAAGGATCTGATCTGTTGGTCTCATCATTCCTAAATTATATCTAAATTTTTAAGACAAAGCACACCTCTCCTGGGACTACCGAGACTGGGGATCATATGGGTTCTTTATATGTTAATGCTCTGCCAACAAGTACCACAGTTGCTAGGATTTGCCCAGGCTTTCCCTCAAAAGTTGTCTTTGTGTCCCCAGGCACAAAGTGCAATGCCTAGCGCACATAGAAAATAACAACCTAGGAGCTCCCTCCTAGGACAGCAGTGTGAAAGGTCAGTACAAAGTTGATGCTGACATTCTGAACAGGAAAGAGGATGTCCCCCAGGGCAGACCACATCTTCCTTGTCTCACTTCAGAATGCCTATAAATGCTAACTGAGTCCCAAGATGCCAGTGCTGGGCAAGCCACAGTGTGGAGCAGCCACACCAGGGCTTGAGCTCTCTGACCTCAGTCCAGAGCTCTTTCTGTATATCCAGCTCCCTCTTTAAGGATGAGGAACCTCGGGAGAGATAAGAAAAAGTATGTGTGGAGCTACTCCCTGACCAACAGACTAACACCATCTAACAGCATACCTTAACCTAAGTACTGGATAAAAGATATAAAAGTCATAGTTGTTTGTGCTTGTGTATGTAGATTCATTTGGGACAATGTCTTTTATTTTTGTTCTCTAAGCACCTAGCACATAGTAGGTACTCTGCAATGTTTAAGAATGAAAATAAGTGTTCTGAAGTTTTGTGCATGCACATACCTCATATCTTCCAAAATATCATGTAAGTACCTTAATAGCAAAAGTATATACCCTTATCTATTCTCCAGAATGCTGCTCCCCCCACTCAACCCCCACCACAGCTCAGTGCTGGCTGGGCACTCAGAGGGTCAAAGTGGCCATATCTGATGACTGCCTGACTGTCCAGCTAAATGGTTACCCCATCCCCCTTGCTCTCATGTCTCCATCATCCCCATCCCCACCCCCACCCTGAGGGTAACACCATTTCTGGTGAGATTTCTGAAGCACCAACTTTATTAAGATTGATTTGGCCTGCCTGCCATTCTGACAGGTCCAAAAGCAAACACGGCAGGGCCATGGGGGAGATTTGGTCATAATTACCATCTTTAATTACTGCTAAAACATCAATTGCTCTTGTTCAATTAGCAGTGCGGTTTCAGGCATGGCAAACTTCGCAACACAAAATAAGCTGAAAATTGATTTCTGAACACTTAATGCAGATCTGAAATTGCAAACCTGATAAGGTTGTCATAGAAGAGCCAACATGGCCAAGGAGGAACTTTGTGGGGCTGTAATTGCCTTGGTAGGAAGATTAATAACTTGTATACTTACATCTTGTTCATCAAGTAGGAGGCACTCGTGGGGGGAGCCCAGAGCAGTGAGTGGGTGTGAGACACGAAGGCAGAGGGAGGGTATTAACAAGGACAACGGCAATTAGGCAGGAGAGAGTAGCAGCCTGCACCCAATGGTCCGTGAACGAGGACATGGCCCTCTGGGACGGCACACAGGAGGAGCTGGCTGCCTGGGATGGCTGCCAGGAAGAGCCGACCTCTGCAAAGCAGGCAGGTACTGTCGCGGGCAGGTGGGGAGAGAATGCCCAGGTCCCAGACACTTCCACTTTTTCTTTGAGCCCTGGAAGGGACCCTTAAGGTCAAACCCCTTTAAAAGGTCCATTGGCCTCTTGAAGAGCTTCCTCTATTCAGGCAAGGAAAAGAGTCTAATGTGATGGACAAGAGGAGCAGCAGGTGGACACTGGGATGTGAAGGCTGCTGCTGCTGCTGCTACTCTCACTGTCTCTCATTTGGATGCCAGGGTCTTCCCACCATGGGGTTGAGTGGATTTCTGGGAGCATATTACAGAATGGTGGATGGGGAACATTTTATGAGCTACCAGGTGCTCCACAGAGTGTGCAATTGCTATTAGCATCATTATTATTATTGCTACTATTATTACTAGGGCTCTGTGGTTGATTTAGGGGCACAGGTCAAAAGTATAAACAGCCTTAGAAAAGGTCCCCCTCTCTCCCAGCCCTGTCATAAGAAAATGAAAAAAATATTCCTTTTCCGCTTACAAAACTAACATCGACTGAGCATTGGTGTGTGCCAGGAACTGGGCAAAGCACTAGATATATAAATGGATGTATAGATAGATAAATAAATAAGAGAGAGAAAAAAATATATCACATCTGATCCTCTCAACAGCACTAAATGGTAGGTATTATTATGCCCATTCAATGGATGAAAAAACAGGACTTAGCAAAATTAAGTAACTTACCCCAAGATTACATACTTGCTAAGCAGTGTCCCACACCAATTTGAGATAAGAGACAATATTCAATCTCTACTCTCTATTCCTGAGGCATCCTTTAAGCCTCTGATGACTTTCACTAGACTGTGCTGGGTCCCAGGGCAGACAAAACTGGGAACCAGAAATGTCCTTGTCCAAAGTTGCTCAGCCTGTAGAAATGGAGACAGACACTCATCCGACCAGGTGTGCTGTGCACACAGCCAACAGACACCGAGCTGCATGTCCCAAGTAGCAAATCAGACACTTAGGAAACTTGCTGACGCCAGGCTTAGCTGGAGCCATACTGTACCCAGGCCCCTAGGCCTATGACCTCTGTAGATCCAAAATTTAACTCAATTCAACAAAAGTATATTGAAGACCTCCTTGTCCAGCCCAAGCCCAGAGAGAGAGAGAAGAAGACCTTCCAAACATGTATGCATTCTCTAGTGGAGGAGTATGAGAAGGGATGGTCAGGTGGGTGTGAGCCGTGCAGAACAAATGAATGAGGTGCTGAGGGCACAAGAGAGAGAGCAGTCAGAAAAGGCTGCCCAGAGGAGGTGATTTCTCGGCAGCCTTTGCAGCTGGCCAGGAGTCAGCCAGGCATACAAGAAAGCCAAAGGACCTTCCAAGCAGAAACATGTCAGTGTAAAGGAGCATAGTCTATTCAGGGAACTAGAATCTGTTTGATATCTCTAGAGCATAATGCCTGCAGCTGAGTTTGGGGTATCAGGGACAGGTGGGCAAGGGCCAGATGATAAAAGGTCTGCAGACCACACTAGACTTTGTTGATAGATGCTGAAGAGCAAGGGTCAGCTCTGCATTGCAAAAAGTTCATTCTGACTGAAGGAGAAAGAGGGTGTATTCATTTGCCAGGTCTTCTATATAAAGTACTACATACTGAGGCCTTAAATAACAGAAATTTATTTTCTCACATTCTGCAGGCTAGAAATTGAAGATCAAAGTGTCAGCAGGGTTGGTTTCTTCTGATGTCTCTCTTGTTGGCTTGTAGATGGCTGCCTTCTCCCTGCATCTTCACATAGTTTTCCTTCTGTGCCTGTCTGTGTCCTAATTTCCTCTCCTTATAAGAACACCAGTCATATTGGATTAGGGCCCACCCATATGACCTCATTTTAACTTAGTTGTCTCTTTAAAGGCCCTATCTCCAAATATAATGACATCCTGAGGTACTGGGAGTTAGGACTTCAACATATGAACACAATTTGGCTCATAACAGAGGGATAACAGATAACAGGACTGGAGAAAAAGGGACCAATGAGAGGCTGTTGCTGCAATATGAGCAAGATGGGGTGAGGTCTGAATCAGAGCAATGACTTTAGTCACCCTGCCCACCACCCTAAAGGAAGGGGTTGCTTGGAGAGTTGTGGCGTAGAGAGAGAATAAATAGGACATGTGAGTGGCTGGATAGAAGGCTGTCCTCCCATCCCACCCATTCTAGATAAGCCTCTCTAAAATGTTGCTTTTCAGGGCTCTTGGGACCTTATGGTATGCAAATCTACAAAGCAAACATACAGTACAAATCACTAATGCCGAGAAAATCTAACATACTGATTAGAGAGGTAGTCCAGCATAGTGGAATGAACACCAGACCAAAAGTCAGAGGACCTGAGTTCTGAGACCTGTTCTCTGTGACTTTAAGAAAGTTGCTTCTCTTCTTTGGGACTCAGTGTTTTTCCTCTGTAAGAAGATTGAACTAGACTGTCTTTAAGGTACCTTTCACCTTTGATACCTTGTAATCCTACTACTGCATAAGGAGCAGAGTGGGAACAACGGTAGTGGTGGTAAAGAGAGGCCAGAGGAGATTGGAGTGAAGTGACGAGAAGGAGCAAGTCTCCCATTCCTCACACTGACCACACTCTAGGGATTGTCTTAATATGCTTAGATCCAGAGGCCAACCCAGATCAGTGGCACCCTAGCCTGTCATGAGTATTCCTATCAGTCACTTAAAAGAAAATATTTATTGTAATAAGCAAATACAGGCACAACAAACCAATTTGTCTTATAACCTCAACTTCTTCAATCCTGATAACCCTAAGAGTCCCCCATACAATCCCTCACATGTTGCCAGGCCCGTATCTCTCTTCTGTTTCATTTCATCCCTCCCACTTCCTGGTTTCAGTCAGTCGTACCATGTTTGATTGTCCCCTACCTTGACCACATTACCAATTAGCACCTGAGTTCTGTGGCTCTGATTTAGCAGAGGATCTTGCCTCCATCCTTCCTCTGCCTTCCCTTCCAATACTACCTCAGTCTTGGAATTTCCCAACCTCTTAACTGTTGCAGTTTTTTCTTCTCAGTTCCAGGGACTTGTACTTGTACTTCATATTGAAAGGCAACAGCCTCCTAACTAAATTCTTCCTCTAGCTTCACTTCCTTTGGTTCTTTCTTGCATATTCTCACTCCCAAGTCTTTTCTCTCCTAGGCCTACCCAGCTGTTGCCTCAACTGAGTGTCACTTAGATCCTGAGCAAATGAGAGTTGCTGCTTTCTGGGGGAGTTCTCAGGACAAGCAGGAGAGGAGAGGGAGAAAGACTGAGGCCTGAGTACAATTGCACAAATATTAGAAATCAGCCTTCCCTTCTAATCCATATGAGGTGTGCAGAGCCAGGTCTAGAGGCCGTCAGCCTAGATCTCTGGATTCTCCTCCAAGTTTCAGCTGGGCAAAGACTTAGACTTGAAGCCTGGCACAGTCAACTAGCCATCCTGGACCCTCTTAATTACCCTCAGCGCCTTCTCTCATGGTTAGAGACACCTTCTGCAGTCCTTTGCATCAATTCTTATGTGTCACCCCAGTCCTAAACTGATGATCAGCAGAAGTATAGCTCCCTGGATCCTTTACTGTAGCCCCACTTTTCAGATTGAACCTCCTGGATATCAACATTGCCCATAGCAGACATTAGTTTGTTGTGATCACCTGGACTTAGTGATCTGGACTGCTGCCTGCCCCAACCCCTGCAGGAGATAGATAATCCCTTCTATCTTCATTACTTCTCTTCTTCCTTTTGTCACATCACTTTTCTCCAGCTTCCAGTGACCCCAACAGCCTATGAGTTTAAGTCCAAACTTCTCAGCATTGAATTCAAAGCCTTCTATAGCTAGTCACCTCCTCTACCTGTTTAATCTCATCTTGTGCTACTCCTCAGAATGTTCTACTTTCTACAGGCTTGGTTTAAGGGCTCTACCCCAAACATTTCAAACTCAGTCCTAACCCTAAGTCATTCCCCGGACTATGGTTGCCCACACAAACTCTCATGCCCATATCCCCCTGCTAAGGAAACAGCTCAGGATTGCATATTCTCTACTGTGTTATTAAAGAGCCCTTATCCAAAGCTACTTTGCCAGTGAAAGGAATTCGATCCAAAGGTTTTCCTGGGATCTTTAAAGGCAAAAATTCTATTCAAATAAGAATAATGGTTACTAGCTGGACCAATCAAATAGTCTTAGAAATTTGAATATGAAAATATGGAGAGAGCATCAGTCACTGATAGTAAAAATAAAAACTAAAAAGACACATAAAATTCTGAGGTAATGGGGTTATTAGCATGCTTTGAGTAAGCAGAAATTAGGAGTAAATAGAAACTATAAGCTAAGTAGACCATACAAAATAAAGAAATACTCTATGGAACTTCTGGTTGGTATTTCTCCCTCTAAAACAAAAATACTTCTCTTGAAAATCACCTAAAAGCAATAAGGAGAATAAGAAACAAACTCCTTTGGCAAAGCTAGCAAAGATCTATAAACACAGACACAACACATAACTGAGGTGCAGAAAGATGCTAAGAGAGCAGCTGTGGCACAGAGCTCAGGTAAAGCTGGCCAAACCCAGCTCTCCAAGGGAAGTACCACACCCCAAGGGCAAAAAATAACACTCTCTTGTTAGAAATAATGACAGGCTGTGGGCTGACAGTGGAAGCTTTCCTGAATTTATTTTGACATAAAATAGAAACAACAAAGGTGAGGCCAATAACGAATCATACAGAGGAGTCATATTTGCAGGAAGCAGTCTCTCAGTGAGGAGGGCTAGAGGACAGAGACTCCACCTTATAAGCACATCTGCAGCTGTCATTGCCAGCTGGCTAGAGAAAATAAAGCTTGAAAGATCTCACTCACTCTCATATCCCCATAGGAAATTTCCTGGTAGCCTAGAACATAGCCTTGCTCTCCCTTCTCCACTCCAGAAGCTCATACAAACAGCTGGTACAAGAAAAAGACACTTCATTCAAAGATGAATTTATAATCAAATAGAAACAATCATAGAATCTATATAATAAAGATACTAAAATTTTAAAAGGAGAGAGAGAAAATAAATAATAGATAAAAACATTCGCCAGAAAATATTGCCGTAGAAAAAATGAACAAACATATGAAATTTTCTAAACTTAATGAAGCAATTACTTCTACAAACCAAGAGCACAAAAAATAAATTAAAATATTCAGAAAAAAATATGGCAAGACAAGCAAAGGATATAAGTCATGAGAAGGTAGAGCTCAGAAAATAAATGAAAGAAAAGTGCAAAACAAATTACAGACACTACTGAAAGCATAAGAAAGGTTATAGAGAACAGAATTGAAAATGGTGAGAAAAAATAGTAGAAATTAATAAGAGGTTAAAAAAAGATTAGAGAGAAAATGGCCAAGTATGAAAAATAGACAAACATATATGTAATTCATGTCCCAAAGAGAACTGATACCTAAAAATATGATCACAAGAACTCTTTAAAATAATTAAAAAAAAAACAAAACTAAATCTACAGATTAAAATGATTGATTGTGTTCCAGGAAAATACTAACAAAGAATGATCAAATCTAGTAAAGAATTCGGACTTTAATTAATTAATTAATTTATTTATTTATTTATTTATTTTTTATTTTTTAAGAATCTATACTTTAAAAACAAAGAATCTTTGGCATACTCTGCCCAACGTATCCTTCCTCACAGAGGAAAAAAAAAATCAGGGTAACCTCAGATATCATATTACCCAATGCAAAGAAATAAATAGTGTAACCTAAGATGCTATATCCAATCAAAATATAAATTAAGTATAAAGACAACATTTGTGAACATGCAAAAATATGAGAACATACATCTCCTAAGCTTTAAGAATCTACAAGGGAATAATTTCAAATCAATCAAAAGATGAGTGGAAGAAAGTACAGCAGGAAAACTGGGGTGATACTAAATCCATGTACCTGAGACTAAGACCCAGACTAAAGCAACGTGGCAATTTTGGTTATAGAACTAAATATAAAGGTTATAAACCTTGATAGTGTAGAAATTTTATAACTAGCAAAATTTGGCTCAGTGAACAGAAGAGAAGGTAGAAAATAGGGTTTGCATGCTAATAACTTTTTTGTTTATAGATGGCTGCCGAAGACATTATTTAAAGCTAATAAAGTAAGTGATACACATACATGAATATTTAAAAGTATAAAAGGGAAACATTAAGAAAATTAGTAATAATATAATCAACTAAAATAAAGTGATAGGAGAGGTTGGATTCAGTGAAAATATAGTAATTTTGTTATTCTTAGAGAAAGTAGTCAATAGATAGATAGATAGATAGATAGATAGATAGATAGATAGATATAGATCTATCTATCTATATATATATATATAGTAACTTACTGGGGGGAAATAAAAGCCTTTCAAATTATTAGAAGAAATACACACATAAAAACCAACCAAATAAAACAGAATATAGAGTAAAAGATTCAAAAACCAAATGAAGCAGCAATAAAACCAGAAAGTATAACATAAAACATGATTTAAAAGGAAAAAAAAAAAACTAAGAACAAACATGTCTGTCATATTAATTTATGTGAATGGGATCATTTTACCTACTAAAATATTTTTACTCTCAGACTGGCTCAAAATTCTTATATCTCTTAAAATCCAATTACTTAGAGAGGTTGAAAACAAACAAAAAAAAATGGACAACAATATAATATGAAATCACAAACAAAAATAAAGGAAGGAGCTTGATTTTAGTAGCTGAGAAGATTCAATTTGGGGGCAGGAAATGGGGATGTGCAGGAACATTAAACTAGAAAAAGGGACACATTACTATGATAGAGAGCTCCATCCCCAGTGACGAGCTAACAGTTATGAATATTTATACTTCAAATATCATTACATCAACATCCTTAAAGTAAAACTACGGGATATACAAGAAGAAATAGAAGCATATTCATAATCAGAAATTACCTCTGACCACCCAGCCCAAGACAAAAGAAGAGAACAAAAAATAACTAAGGAGACAAAGGAAAAAATAATCAAATTAATAAAGTTATTCTAACTGATACTCCGAAAATAATACTTTCAATATCCTGAAAACAGAAAATAAAATAAATGAAAACTTAAGCTACAAAGAAAACCTCAGTATACTCCCCAAAATAGAAACCATACAAATAATATTCTAGGATTATAATGTAATAAAATTAGAATTTTGAAGTAAAACCCTTATCACTCAAAAGTTTTAATCTTTTCTCTTAAACAGCACTTGAGACAAAGAGGAAATCAAAACTTAAATTGGAAAATACCTTTAAATAATTCTAATGAAAATATATGTCAGAATCTGTGTTAAAAGAGTGTTCATCGGTAAAAAGGAAAATAAATTAATTAAGCATGCAACTCAAGCAGTTAGAAAAGAGACAACAAACTCAAGCTAAGTAAGCATAAGGAAGACATTAGTTATATAAAAGCAGAATACAATGAATTCAATTAAAAAGTGTAAAATATATATATATATATATCCAAGAACTGACTCTATTAAAAAATAATAATAATGTAGCTAATAAGAAAGAAAAAAAATTAGCTAACATTATCAAGTCAAAGAACAAAACAGAAATACCCCAAATAAGTAATTAATTATAATGGGAAAATAATCATAGAAACCGATAAAGTTTAAAACATAATATGACACTATTTTGTTCATTACTATGTAAAATAACAATAGACTGTGGATAAAAGAATAAATTTACGGGAAAATATAAGTTGCTAAAACTAACCATAGTAAAATTAGACTATGGGTCAACTGCTATAGAAAACTAAATATAATAGTCAAAGGGTTAACCCCCACCAAAAGAGCCCTAAGCCCAGATAGTATCCCAGAAGAATTCTAATACACCTTTAAGAAACAAGTGATTCTGGTGCTTTGTAAACTCCTTCAGAGCACACAAAAAGGAAAAACTTAGAATGCTTTTTCTGAAAATTATGTAACAGTGACATCAAAATCTGACAAAGAGCACAAAATGAAACTATAGCCCATGTCACTTATGAATATCACAACAAAAAGCTATGTGAAATAGAAAACAAAAATCAGTGGCACATTAAAAAAATAATAACCCAGTAGAGTTTATCCAGAAATTTAAGGATGATTGAATATTAAAAAATCATTTCATAATTCAGTATAGTAATAGATTAAAAAAGAAAAACCACACATATCATTCTCACAGAGGCTATAAAGACATTTGAAAAATTCACACCCATGCTTGATTTTGTAAAGTATCTTATAAAATAGTATGGGGTGGATAATTTCTTAATATGATAAAAGATATGTTTGGGCTATACCAGAATAGGGAAATACTACAAGCATTTTCATTAAAGTCATGAACAAGACCAAGACATACAATATTACCATTATTTTACATTGTTTAGTGGTGTAAGAATTGCAAAGGAGAAGGTAAAATTGTCATTGTTTTCAGTCGATGTGATCATTTCCTTGGAAAGTTCAAGATAATCAACTAAAAATGTTACAAATAATATGAACATTTATTAAGTTGGTTGGTTATAAAATTAACATATATAACATATAAAATATATATAAACAACAACCAGTTAGAAGATATAATGGAAGAAAAACTTCATTTATAATAGAAAAAGAAGATCAGATACATAAAATTAAACCCAGAAACATAGAAGATCTAGGAGAAAAATAAAACAGAAAACACCATGAGGTACTAGTAGAAGACTTAGATATGAAGATTCAACATCAAAAATTCAAAGACTTCAAGTAAAAGTCCTCTAGTCTGGGTAAGAAGGCAGAATAGATAAATGCTGTGCTTGCCTCCTACCATGATTGCATTAAAATTACAACTAAATTATAAAACAATAACCCTGGAAAATCATCTGAAGACTAGCTGAACAAAACTCCTATAACTAAGAATATAAAGAAGAGGCCAATCAAGACTGATAGGAGAGGCAGAGATGCTAAACAGGCTGACCCCACACTTATTTGTGGCAGTCAAAAATCAGGAGGGATATCTCAGCTACAGAGTTCCCCCTTGAAGAGCGAGGACTCCAGTCCCATACTAGGTTCTGCGTCCAAGGGTTGCAGTGCGAGGAGAGGAGTCCTCACAACTTCTAGCTCTGAAAGTCAGCAAAGTTTCCATCCATTGAGGTGAGACAGAAGGCAGCTGGAAACCCAGACATTCTCTTAAAGGATCTACAAATAGACTCACTCACAAGCACTCACCCTGGGCTCTAGCAGAGGGACAGTGACTTGTGAGGTGCCAGAGACATGCAGAGAAAGACTGAGTTATGTGGCTTCAAAACAAGGGCTACCCAGTCACCATTATCTCTGTGTTGAGCAACCCTTTTATGCAGCCTACAGGTAGGTGTCATCTTTCCTGTGTTGAGCCCTCCCCCAACATGGCCAAATCTTAATCTGCATTGGCTTGGTGAACTCTGTTCACTCTACCCTGGTGACTCCCTGGGACCCTGCCCCACCCAATTCCTGTACCACCTGTGGCATTTTCGGTGGCCAGAAATCCAACCATGCTCCTACACACTACAGGAGGCTCTTTCAGCAGTAAATAAGCAGCCTGAGCTCATGTGCTGTCAGAGATACTTTTGGTGGTGGTTGACCAGCCTCAGCCTGTGCTGCAGTGTTTCTTAGACATATCTCGGAGGTCTACAAGCCAGAGGCAAGCAGCAGCTGGCCTCGGTGTGCTCTGAAATTTTTGTGTGTGGCCCCAAGCTCAGCACTGGCAAACAAACCTGAATCTGCATTAATCTGGTGATGACATCTTGCTCCACCCTGGACACTCTTTGAGACCTTGCCTTACCCAATTCAAGTATCACCTAATCTTCCTTCAGTGGCTGAGCCTTATGGGCAGCAAACAGGTGGTGTCAGGCTGCAGGGTGCCCTGGGTCTTTGCTGAGCTACCCCAGGCTCTGTACTGGTGGCAGCCAGCCTCTGATCTCAGCATAGCCTCTCCTATGCACCCCAAGGTCTCCTATGCAGCCCCAGCAATGACCACCCTTGGATAGCTTTGTAGCTCCCACCATGTAGCCCCAGGCAGGTCATAGGCAGTAGCTGATCTTGGCCTGCCAAAGAGTACTTCCCAAAATCCCTCAGAACCAACGCACACTGAGGACAGCTTCAGACCACAATAGAGCACTACCTGATTAGCCCCACAAGTGGCATACCCAAAGGGTGGTCTCAACAGCACAGAAGCCCACTGAAGCAAATCTTACTCTATGGGGTTAGCCAACACACAGCAGCTCATACGTTGTGGGTGTGGCCAATCCTTACAACTAGTAAGCCTGAGTGTCAATTCTATCCACTCACATGCCAACAGTAATCAAGGCTCAACTAAAACAAGAGGGCACATACAACCCACACAAGAGACCCTCCAGGAGAATCCAGTTCAGATATCAGGGAGATTGTGCCACTGGGAGACACAGGGCACCTACTACATAAGGCCACCTGGCCAATACTGGAAGACATAGAAGACGTAACAAATACATAAAAATGATCGCAGAAAGGGAATCAAAATGAAGAAACAAGAAACAAGTCCCAGGTACCCACCAGACACAAAGTTCAATGCATTGGTTATGAGGTAGCTAAATGAACTTAGGGGAAGAATATATGATCTCAGTCAGAATTTCAACTAAGAGATAATAAAAAAGACTTAGAAACCATAAAAAAGAATTGGTCAGAAATGAAGAATACAATAACTGAAATGAAATAAAAAAATACACTAGAAAGAATTGACAGCAAATTAGTTGAAGCAGAAAATTGAATCAGCGATTTGGAAGACAAAGTAGCAGAAAACACCCAATTGGCACCACTAAAGAGAAAAAGGAATCACAAAAAATGAAGATAGTTTAAGGGACTTTGGAGACAACATCAAGCATACCAACATTCATATCATATGGGATACAGGAAGGAAAAGAGAGAGAGCAAGGAATTGAAAACCTATCTGAAGAAATGACTGAAAACTTCCCCAACCTGTTGAAGAAAATAGACATAGTTCAGAAAACACAGATAATCCCAAAAGAGATGACACAATGAGGTCCACATCAAGACACATCATAACTAAAATGCCAAAGATTAAAAACAGAGATTTCTAAAAGCAGCAAGAGAAAGGCAACTACTTAAAAGAGACCCCCCATAAGACTGTAAGCTGATTTCTCAACAGAAACTGTGCAGGCCAGAAGGGATTGGCATAAAATATTCAAAGAGTATAAAAGCAAGGACCTACAACCAAGACTACTCAAATCAGCAAGACTCGTTTAAAACTAAAAAACAGATAAAGAGATTCTCAGTTAAGAAAAAACTAAAGTAGTTTATCACCACCAAACTAGCATTACAAGAACTGTTATGGGGAGGCTTTAAGAAGAAGGCAGAAATAATAAATAAATAAATAAATAAATAAGTAATAAAATGGCAATAACTACATACCTAACAATAATAACTTTAAGTGCAGATTAAACGCTCCAATCAAAAGACATAGGGTGAATGAATGGATAAGAAAACAAGATCCGTATATATACTGTCAGCAAGAGACCCACATCAGAATGAAAGATACATAGAGAGTAAAAGTAAAGAGACAGAAAAAGATATTTCATGCAAATGGAAATTAAAAAAAAGCTTGGGTAGCAATAGTTATATCAGACAAAATGAACTTTAAAACAAGGCTTATATTAAGAGACTAAGAACGACATTATACAGTGATAAAAGGATCAATTCATCAAGAGGATATAACTCATAAACATTTATGCAACCAACATAAATATATAAAGCAAATATTGACTGCCATAAAGAGAGAGAACAATAGTAATATAGTCATAGTAGGGGACTTTAATACCCCATTGGCACCAATGAATAGATCTTCCAGACAGAAAATCAACAAGAAAACAGCAGCCTTAAATGGCACACTAGGCCAGATAAATTTAATTGATATTTTTAAAATGATCCACCCCAATGCAGCATAATATACATTCTTTTCAGGTGCACATGGAACATTTTCCAAGATAGACCACATGTTAGGTCACAAAACAAGTCTTAATAAATTTAAGAAAGTTGAGATTATATCACGCATCTTTTCTGACCACAATGGTAGGAATTTAAAAATCCACTATAAGAAAAAAAAATGAAAAACACAAACACATGGAGGTTAAATAACATACTATGAACAATGAATGGGATAACAAGGAGGTCAAGGAATAAATCAAAAGATATCTTGAGCCAATGAAAATGAAAACACGATGACCCAAAATCTATGGGACACAGCAAAAGCAGTCCTAAGAGGAAAATTCATAGCAATACAGGCCTACCTCAAGAAATAAGAAAAATCTCAAATAAATGATCTAAACTTACACCTAAAGGAATTAGAAAAATAACAGCAAACAGAGCCCAGAGAGAGTAAAAGAAATAAAATTATAAAAATAAAAGGGAAATAAACAAAATAGTGTATAAAAAAATACAAAAGATCAATGAAACCAAGAGCTGGTTCTTTGAAAAGATTTTTAAAATGATAAACCTTTAACTAGACTCACCATGAAAAAAAAAAAGAGAAGACCTAAATAAATTAAATCAGAAATGAAAAAGTGACAACCGACACCACAGAAATAAAAAGAATTATAAGAAAATACTATAAGCAATTATATGCCAACAAAGTGGACAATCTGGAAAAAATAGATACATTCATAGAAACATAATTGTCCCAGACTGATAAAGAAACAGAGAATCTGAACCAACCATTTACTACTAACAAAATTATATCAGTAATCAAAAAACTCCCAACCAACAAAAGTAACTGGACCAGATGGTGAATTTTACAAACATTTAAAGAATGAATTTTACAAAAATTTAAAGAAGTAACACCTATTCTTTTCAAACTATTCTAAAAAACTCAAGAGGAGGGAAGACTCCCAAGCTCATGTTATGAGTCCGCTATTACCCTGATTCCAAAACAAGACAAACACATTACAAAAAAGGAAAATTATAGGCCAATATCTCTGATGAACATTGGTGTAAAAATCCTCAACAAAATTTTAGCAAACGGATTTCAGCAATACATTAAAAAAATTATACACCATGATTAAGTAGGATTTGCTCCTGGGACATAAGATTGGTTCAATATCCACAAATCAGTTAACACGATACACCACATAAACAAATAAAAAAAAAAAAACATGATTATATCAATAGATGCAAAAAAAGCATTTGACAAAATCCAACATCCATTTATGATAAAAACTCTCAGCAAAGTGAAAATACAGGGAATATACCTCAACATAATAAAGGTCATATATGACAAACCCACAGCTAACATCATACTCGATGAGAAAAAGCTAAAGGAGTTTTCCTTAAGATCAAAAACAAGACAAAGATGTTCACTTTCGCCACTGTGAAATTCACAGTATTGGAAGTCTAGCACAGCAATCAGACAAGAAATAGAAATAAAAGACATTCGAATTGGAAAGGAAGAGGTAAAACTGTCATTATTTAAAGATGACATGATCATATATAGAGGAGATCCTAAAGATTCCAGCAAAAAACTATTAGGACTGATCAATGAATTCATATGCAAAGTAGCAGGATACAAAATTAATATTCAGAAGTTGGTTCCTTTTTATACACCAATGATGAACATCAGAAAGAGAAATTAAGAAAATAATCCCATTTATAGTCACATGAAAAAAATAAAATGCCTAGGAATAAATTTAACCAAGAAAGTAAAAAACCTGTACTTAGAAAATTATAAGGCACTGAAGAAAGAAACTGAAGAAGACAGAAATAAATGGAAGC
>NW_011889286.1:1098956-1109085 GCF_000151845.1 Pteropus vampyrus | reverse complement strand
AAAAGAAATGATAAACAAATGTAACGATATCAAACTAAAAAAGTTTTGCACAGCAAAAGAAACCTTCAACAAAACTAAAAGACAGCCTACAGAATGAGAGAAGATATTCAACAATGACACATCAATAAGGGGTTAATATCCGAAATTTATAAAAAATACAAAAGAACTCATACCAATTCAACACCAAAAAAATTTTTTTTCAATAAATATCGCAGAGGATCTGAATAGACAGTCCTCCAAAGAGGTCATATAGATGGCTAATAAATGTATGAAAAGATGCTCAACATCACTAATCATCAGAAAAATGCAAATTAAAAGTTCAATGAGATATCACTTCATATCTTTCAGAATGGCCATCATCGATAAATCAAATTTAAAAAAAAAAATTTTTGGCAAGAATATAGAGAAAAGGGAAACCTCTTGCACTGCTGGTGGGATTACAAGTTCATGCAGCCACTGTGGAAAACAGTTTAGAGGTTCCTCAAAAAATTAAAAATAGAACTACTTTATGACCCAGCAATTCCAACTTTGTATATTTATCCAAAGAAATTCAAAATACTAATTTAAAATGCTGTGTGCACTCCTGTGTTCACTGCAGCACTATTTACAATAGCCAAGATATGGAAGCAACCTAAGTGCCCATCAATAAATGATTGGATAAAGAAGAGGTGGTACGTATACACAATGGAATATTACTTGACCATCAAAAAAAAAAAAAAAGAAAGAAATCTTACCATTTGCAACAACATAGGTGGACCTAGAGGATATTATGCTGAGTGAAATAAGTCAGACAGAGAAAGACAAATATCATATGATCTCACTTATATACAGAATCTAAAGAAGAAAAGAAACAAACAAACAACAGAAACAGACTCATAGATACAAAGAACAATCTAATGGTTACCAAATGGGAAGGGAGTTGGGGGGCTGGGTGAAGAAAGTGAAGGAATTAAGAAGTTCGAATTGGTAGTTATAATAGTTATAGGAACGTGAAGTACAGCATAGGGAATACAGTCAACAATATTATGATAACTATGTATAGTGCCAGGTGGTTAGTAGACTAATCGCAGAGATCACTTCGGAAATTATATAAATGTCTAAGCATTATGCTGTACACCTGAAACTGATTTAAAATAATATTGAATGTCAACTCTAATTGAAAAATAAAAATAAATTCGAAAACTCTTTTTATGTTAAATATATAGATTCATTGTAATCTCGCCCCCAAATACCAACAGAGTTGGGAGGTTTTTTTCATTTTGTTTGTTTGTTTTGTTTGCTTGGGCCTTTGGAGGGGAACTAAAAAGATAATTCTGAAATAAATAATAACCTCTAAAAATAAATAAGCACGAATTAGTAGAAAAAATATTTTTTAAAGAAGAGTGATGGGTGTTATAAGCAGAACTCACCTTTCCAGATATTAAAACACATTATAAAGTAAAAGGCTTTAATAATTAAAACATCATAGTGCATACTGTGAACAGGTGGACATATCAATGGGACAGAAGAGACCCAAAAACAGACTTTCAAAAGGGCGGAAGATAGAATTTTTTTAATAAATGGCATTTAGTCAACTGGGTAGCTATTTGAGGGAAAAAAAAAAAGTAAAGTTGGAATCTATCTCATACCTTATACCAAAATCAACTCAAGAAGAATCAAACATTTACATATTTACAAAATCAAAACATAAATTTCTAGCAAAAATGGGAGAATTTTAAAAGCATAATCTTGAAGTAGTATAGACCTTTCTAAATATGACCTGAAACCCAGAGCCCTTTTCAAAAAATTGGTTAATTGAACAACTTAAAAATCAAATCACCAATGTGAGATATAAAACTGAAAGCAACAAACAAACCAGATGAACAAACAAAAACTTATAGACACAGACAACTCTAGAGGTTACTAGAGGGAAAAGGGGAGGGGGAGAGGCAGATAAGGGTAAAGGGGCTCAAATATATGGTGATGGAAGATTTGACTTTGGGTGATGAACATACAATGCAATATACAGATGATGTGTTATTGAATTGTACACTTGAAAGCTAAATTGTTTTATTAACCAATGTCACCTCAATAAATTTAATTTTAAAAAATCAAATCCCTAGTTTGGGGCTGGTAAGTTGAAAATAGCATAAACAAAAGCAAAAAAAAACAAAAACAAAAAAACAAATGATAAACTGAAAACAAAAGTTTGAAAACTACATTACAGTTAATTTTCTGAATGGAGAAAGAACATCTACCTATAAGTCAATGAGAAATTGGGCAAATGAAACAAACGGGGATTCATCTAGAAGGAGATGGCTCTCAAACACAGGAAAAGATGGTTGCTTCACTTGTCCTAAAATAAATGTTAACATTATGACACCACTTTTGCCTAACAGATGTTCGAAGGTCAAAAAGTTCAAAATCTCTACGTAAGACAAGGTGTAGAGACAAAGTTGTTTGGGGAATTTTTTCTGCTGGTAGAAACATAATTTGATATAACCTCTGTGGGGTTGTTACTTATTAGCTGGATCTTTTGACTGGCCAAGTTTCTTACCCAGAGTCTCAAGAGTACTATCCCTTAGAGTTATTTTCAGAATTAAGAGGAATGGGATATGGAAAGTAGCACAGTGCTCAGTACAGTAATACCAATACTCCTCACAGCTTGGTCAAGCACCACATTGGCCTCGTTGACTCGAAGAATGTTCTGTCCACAGCTAAGCTTGTTCAGAGGCTCTGCTCTCTGGGGAAGGGGCTTTTCTCCTTCCAGAGTCTTAGGAGGGAAACTTGTGTCTAGCTTCTGCCAGGATATTAATGAGCAAGAGAGCCAGGCCCATGAGTTGCTTTGGGGACAAATGAAGAGCTGCTTCTGGGGTGAAAAGGCCTGCATTTCCTTGGACCAGAAGTGGCTCATATGGGAGGAACAGAGCCATCCTGGAGCCATTTTCTATCTTATACAAGAGATGTACCTGGTAGGGCAACAGGACTCCAATAGCAAGTGGATAAGTCCCACTGAATAAAAAGGGGGAGCTCTGTGGACGAGGCAACAGCTGCAGGATGGTGCATGCAAGAAAGCTGCAATCAGAGAGGAGTCTGTGAGGAGTCCCACGAGAGAAGGAGCCTGCTTCAAACATCTGCTAGGTCCAGAGAGCACAGAGCCATTGTGTCAGTGAGAGTTTCACCAGGAAAGTGGAATTGCTGTGAGTGAGATGGAAAAGGGACTTCCAGGAATTTGACCTACTGGGCTGCACAAAGGCCTGGCCCATGACTCAGAGGAGCAGAGGGAGGACTCGGTGGAAGCTGTATCCTGGTCCCAGTGAGGGAGCCAGTAGATTTCCACTAATGTGGGCAAGTTACAGTGGCACCTAGGTCCCTGTACTGACCTTCTTTGTGGGATAGCTGCAGCTTTCTTTCTGCCTTCCAAATCTTGCTCAATTTTCCCTTGCAATTAATCCTAATCCATAATCATTCAGGGAAAGGAATTCTGGGAAATTTAATTCTAGCTAAGCTAGGTTGCCATAGCACAAATCCACCCTCCCTGTCTTCTGACGGTATCATTCAAGTGAGAACTTTCTCCCTTTGTCAGCCCCCCTCCCAGCCCCCCTTTGTCAGCCCCCCTCCCCCTCCTACACCTGAGGAGTCAGTAATTGCAGCTGGCAACTGGAATAAAGCAAGCTAGAAAAGAAAAAGAAGCTGAACCCATCTTCTGCTCCAGAGCAGGCAGCTGTACCCACCTCCCTCAATATTCGACTAGAAATCAGGCGCTAGTCACAGTACCAAGCAAAAATATAAAGTACCTGAAAATTAACCTACCTAAAAATTCAAAGTACTTTTACACAGAAAAATTGTAGACTATTAAAGATTAAAACAGAAGACCTAAATAAATGGAGCAAGAAAGTGACTAATAAGAATTAGGGAGTCATAATAGGAATCTTAGCAGCAACTGGGAAAGGGTGGATCGGAGCGGGAATCAACTCAGCTTAAGCGAGGGACAATCTGAACTGGGGAGCCTGCAATGAAAGGAAGATTAGTGTCGGTCTCTACTCACTGTCAATTGCCTGCTCAACTGAGTCATCTTCATGTATCCTCTCCCTCTGCCACTCCTATCCCTCCCTCCTAAATTCAGAAATAGGACAGCAGAGCAAGATGAACTTAGACCCCAAAGAGCACTCCAAAATTGCTGGAAGATGGGAGTGAAGGGAGGAATTCAGATTGAAATGCTCAGTCCCATGGGTCTAGAGTGGGTTAACCACATAGATGAACAGCAAGATGGCTGGATGTGAGGACATGTGCTACCTCACACCCAAAGAGTCAGGGAAGGACCATATCTGGGAGTGGGAGAGCATCAGTTGACATTTATCTCAGCATCTCTTTCTGCCAGTGTACCCCCTTTTCCTCTTCTCTGTGTGCCCTGACCTTGGTGCTTCTGCTTAGAGAGTACTGACGTGGGAGCCTGTTCTATGGCAGACAGTCCACACAAGTCAGCACATTCACTTTGATTTCAGTCCCTATTTCTGTAAAATGAAACCCTCTAAGACACATCTAAATGCTGAGATTCTAGAAAGCTATTTACACCATCACGTAATTTGTTTTGTTCCACTTTTCTGGTATTTTTTTTCCCCTTAAGGGGGTGAGGACAAATAAGTTGTTCTAATGATGACATTCTGTATACAGGGAAGATTATAAGGACCATAGTCTTCCCTACATGACCCCGTTAGCTGGCCTCGGGTGGGTGGCTATCGCCAATCTATCTAAGTCACTGTGATGCTCTTCCACTTGCATGAAACCCAAACTCTCCCAAATACTGCAGGCTGGGCACAGAAGAGATGCCACATCCAAATCATTGCTCTCATTTTCCAGTTGTCATTTGAGATTCAGGTAATAGGGAAAAGACATCCTTTATAATGCCTGAGGCCTTGGGAAAGAATGCCTGGACCTGGGGTGGAGATGGGTCTGTCATCTATCAGCCAGTCCATCCCTGGGCTGCAGGCTCCCATGGACCCCAGGCTGAGAGGTCGTTGAGCACCCTCACTCCAGGGAGCCCCGATTCCCAACCCCAGACTGACCTCTCCTGGTCAGACCTTGTAAAGCAGTTTAGAAAGACAAAGGGTGAGTAGTCATTGTTTTCTCACCACCTTTCTTTCTTGCATAGAGAGGGAAGAAAGGGGACAAAGAGAAAATCAGGAGTTAGTTGGCCCTCCCACCCTCCAGCCTCCTGCCTCTCCCCCAGACTCCAGCTGTCGAACTAAAATCACAAAGCCTTTTCGCTCAAAACCCAGAGAAAAAAAGAAAGGAAAGCAAAGGAAAGGGAAGAAGCAGCAGCAAATTTCAAAAGGAGGGCTAATTTGTGCAGCGCCGGACAGCTGCATTTGCATAATGAAATGTGCAGAGGATGTTTGGCTCATGTATTTTTTAGAAGGTTTAACTTTAATTTTATTTAGCCGAAGAAGGGCATGTCACTCAAACTCCGCTGGTCATTTATAAAAATATTTCAATTGTGTTTCCAAGGAGCTGTCTTTCTGGCCTAAGTGGCTGGTGCCGGAGGTTGTGAATGCTAATAGAGAGGTCTAGAGATCCACTGGGAGGGAGAGCGCAAGAGAGAAAAATGAGAGGGGCAGAGACACCAAGAAAGCGACACTGAAGACAGAGAGAAAAAAGCCAGCAAGAAGACAAAGCAAGAAAGAGGCAGAGACACTTGTGGAGTGGGACAAGGCCCCATGGACTCAAAAGTAACAGATCAGGTAAATATCCACAGCAGGTGTGGGGATGGCCTTTCCAGTGGACCACAACTCACTCAAGCAGGCGGGCCCAGCTCTCCCAGCCCATGGTTTTGTTTTGAGTATTAATACACTAATCTCCAATGAGTGCCATTTCCAAGAAGGGTACTTTAGGACCAAACTGTCTTCCTTTCACCCCTGGGTCCTGTGCTGGAAATGTTTTCTCCTGCCTGTAATTCTGAACCATAATGAAGAAGCTTGATTGTGGGCTTGTTTGCACTAGAGATGGGCAAGGGAGGGCTGAGCTGAGCTTGGCTATGTACACTTTTTTCCTCCTGCTGTTATAGCAACAATTACCCTTCAACACCCTCCCTAGTTTCCACCACAAACACCCCAGCCTCCTAAATAAGGCTCCTAAATAAAAGGCTCTTAGACTTTCAAACCACACGTTACATTGGCACACAGAGGAGAAGGAAGAGTGAGGAGGAAGGAAAGACCATACCTGCAGAATCTCTCTCCCTCAGTGCACTGGACTCAAAGAGCTTCGGAGAGACCCTGGAATCTCAAACTCAAGCCAAGTCTCTGACTTATTGGTGTAGAAACTGAGATCTAGAGGAGGAAAGAAACTCCAGACCAGGTTAGTTAATTCCTAGCCACACCTCCTGCTTCCCTCCTTCTCTTACTAAACCACCACTCAAAGCCTGGGCTCCCTCTGCTTCCTCTCCCAGTCTCAAAGCCCAGAAAGGAGATCTCCAGCAAACTGCTCATGAAAATTTCACCTCAGCAAAATGATTTAGATCTCTGTACCATTCTCTCTGTCGGGTTGTCTTATCTGAATGTTCAGTTCTCATCTTAATCTGGGGCTCAGGCATTCTGCAGCTGGGACACTTCCAAAGGTCTCAGTCTTGAAGGTCACTATGCCTAGTCCAGACTGTGGAGCAGAGGGATACTTCCCCACAGGAAGTACCCCAATCCCTACTACAAAAAAATAAAAATTACACACAAAGCCAGGATAGCCTGGGACTAGCAGCCCAACTTCTCGAGTTTATAGACGTGGCAGCAGGTGCAGGCTGGGATGGGAGAAGGATGAATCGTGTGGTGACATGGGACAGGTAGTCTGAAGAGGCAGGCAATTTGGAGTTGGTCCTTCTGGGTTGAGCTAATCACTTGAGCAGGTCACCTAACCTCTCTGATCCTTTGTTTCTTCATCTATAAAAAGGAAGAAAAACTATCCACCTGTCAGACTGTCATGAAGTATTGATTTCACGCATTCTAATTTGCATGGACCATGATGGTTAGAAGGTGTGAGGGGCTGTCTGCCAGGCACCTGCAGGATAACTACTGCTTTCCTATTATTCTGTTGGCCCTTATTGTTAACAAAAGAGCTTTGACAAAGACTAGAAAATCAGAGAGTGTTGGAAGCAGGAGGGGTAAGAACAATCTAATGCAATACTCTCATTTCAAAGATAAGCCATCTAAAGCCCAGAGAGGGGACACGAACAATTCTAGGTCACAAAGCTGGTCCATGTAAAGCCAAGACCTAGGCCCACTTTCCAGGTCCTGGTTTCTGCTCTTTCCTTTAGGCCAATAAGACTAAAAGCTTCTGGCAGATGAAACTCCACCCCTACCTCCCCATACTCCCCACCCACTCCATCCCCCCCACCTCTGTCTCTCTCTCTCTCTCTCTCTCACACACACACACACACACACACACACACACACACATCAGGAAAGGGCTTCCAGGGCAGCAGTTTCTGATGTGAAGACGGAGGGGGCAGCTGAGACCAGACTGGGAGTGAGAGAAGAGCCAAGGGAGAGGGCTGGCACTGGCCACTAGAGCCCTTCGGGAGGCGCCTGCATATGGCTAGCCAGGCCCTGCAGCCTGTGCACACTAATCTTGCTGTCAGCCAGCCGGGTGCTGGATTAGGAAATGTCACGTTTCAAAGGAAATTATTTCCATTTTCTCCCCAGGAAAGGAAAAAAGCAGAAAGACAAGCAAACTCCCAGGGTCGTCTACTGGGAGACGGGCCAACATATGGGCCTTAGACAAGCACCTCCCCTCCTCCTCCTCGGGGCCCTGTGCGGATGCCCAGAAGTGACAGCCATCTCCTCACTGAGTTCATCCTGGCCAAGGACAAATGGATTTCACAGTTTATCAAAGGAGGAAGGGGCGTGTCACGGACTCATCAACCTTGACCCACCTTTGGTCCCTGCTTTTCTCCCTCGCCACCCCCAGCCAGTCTGAGACACAGCCTCATGCCACAGGCCCCTCTCTCAGCTGCCCTTGTGCTCTGCCTCCTGGGATCAGCAGATCTAAGAGAAGACACTCTTGACCTTCTGTACAGGGTGCAGGTGCCGGAATTTGCCCATCCCTGAGACCCTGACTCTAATCTGGGGCTCCCCACACTGCAGGCAAGACAGAAAGCCTCAAGACCCAGAGAATGAAATAATATATGCTCCCTCTCTAGATTTCTCTCCCTGCTATTACTTTTCTCTTCCTTCCCCAGCCTCATCTGAGACAATAATGAATACTTCTCATTCTCACCGCCACTGGAAATTATAGGGGTTCTTAATTACAAAAGTAATGTCACAATATTAGCAATTAATTAATTCTAATCTGGTCCAGAAGAGAGGTCAGGCATACAATCACCCCCGTACGCCTCTGGAGCTGAGGACCACCCTGATGGATATTGTGATTGAAATATATTTGTATGGAGTTATTAGATACTATCTACAATCAATCCATTACCATAAACTTAAGCTTCCACATTCTTTCATATTAAATGAATTTTCATATCACATTTCCCAATAAGCACTGCCTCAAGTCAACCCTTATTTATCTAATAATGCCATGCAAATATTTTATTATATTTCAATGAAATGTGTCGAAAACTATTACCTTGTGCTGCCTTTGGAGTGGGGAGGGAACAGGGCTGAGTGGGAAGTGAGGAGACCTCCCTCTGCAGCTGCTCAGTGCGGAAGCATCCCCTTCCCTTGATATCCACATTCTCCTGCCCCCACTCCAGGTCCTCTGCCCCTAGAGGGAGGTGAATCTACAAGAAAAATGTTTCCTACCCAAGACAAACAGAGGACATGCAGGGCAAATTCGAGCCTCCCAAGAAGAGGACGGACTTCTCCTCAGTTCTAACAGCGCTCTGCCCTACCCCTCCAGCCACAGGCTATGATCACCACTAGCTTCTTGAACATCTGACTTATACAGTCACACAGGGCCCCATGCTCAGAGGGCCCTGTGCTCTGTGTTTTTTTAATGGTCACCATCACTAGGTTGAAATTTCTAATCATTTTAAACAAGGGCACCCACATTTTCATTTTGCACTGGGAGAGTCCCTATGATGCAACTGATCCTGTCCAGGATACACTCCAATTCTACAAACACTGTGTTTTACACCTGTCAGACATGCTGCACACTCTGGGATATTCACCTACAATCTAGTAGCCAAATCTTTCTGGTCAGAAAAGGTGCTTTCTAGTCTTGCCTTTTTGTCTGTCCAGCCTCCCTTCCTGGCACAAACCCTTCTGCCAAGCACTCACCATTGTGCTAATGAGAACCCAGAAGCTTGTGCCCAGGGCTACTTATTCAACAAGTAGCAGAATGTAGACTAGATCCCAGATCCTGGACCGCAGAGTCAGAAGAAATCCCTGACGTCACACTGTTGGTGACACTGATGAGGCATCCAGGGAATGGGGACATTGGGCCTAGGGAAAGCACTACCAGAATTTGGCTCCAGGCTTGCTCAGTGTTTCCTGGGATCTCACCTTTGGTCCATGTTCATCCCCACTGTGGCTGAGAAAGTTAGAGGTAAGCCTTTCCCCATTGTCCCCTTGTCCTAGCTGTCCACAGACTTTCTAACCAATCTTGGAAGGATTGGCCTCTTGGTGACCAAAGCACCAAATGGTCATTTGGTTATTTTACCTTTATGGTCTCTTCAGCCAAGAAACACATTTTCTAGGGACTGACAGACACCTACAAATCAAGCTTACATACCTATCGCCCTTCGTTCTGTGCTCTTCAGTTTTAGCATCTGAAAAATGGGAAAATAACATTTTCTGTGAAAATCTCTCAGAGATTTTGCAGAAATTAGGTGACATAGTATAGATTTTAAAGTACTATGTGGATAATTATTATGTTTTGATTTTCTAGTTCTCAAGCAAGTGTGTCTAGGGTAAAATAGATCCTTAGCGACCTGCTTTCTATGCTCTTCCCCAAGCTTGTGGTACCATGTGTAAATCACATATCACCTCCATGCTCCCAAAAGATTTTCAGCACTTTATCTTTTGTCCTCTTAGTCAGAAAGGAAAGCAGAGCTTTGCATTAATGTACAGAAGAAAGCAAAATTGACTGATAACAGGGACAAGCACATAGTCGCAATAAAGGAGTGGTTTTTCTACTCTGCCCCCTGCCTAGTGAATAC
>NW_011889286.1:1094711-1098906 GCF_000151845.1 Pteropus vampyrus | reverse complement strand
GTGAAAATCTCTCAGAGATTTTGCAGAAATTAGGTGACATAGTATAGATTTTAAAGTACTATGTGGATAATTATTATGTTTTGATTTTCTAGTTCTCAAGCAAGTGTGTCTAGGGTAAAATAGATCCTTAGCGACCTGCTTTCTATGCTCTTCCCCAAGCTTGTGGTACCATGTGTAAATCACATATCACCTCCATGCTCCCAAAAGATTTTCAGCACTTTATCTTTTGTCCTCTTAGTCAGAAAGGAAAGCAGAGCTTTGCATTAATGTACAGAAGAAAGCAAAATTGACTGATAACAGGGACAAGCACATAGTCGCAATAAAGGAGTGGTTTTTCTACTCTGCCCCCTGCCTAGTGAATACCAGATTCTCGAGTATTGTAGGACTGAGACTTCAGAGCTAGATTTGGATCCCCAAGTCAGCCAGGGGTATGGAAGTGCAAACCATCTTACATCAAGAGTCTGTAACACTGGCACCAAACTTGAATCTGCATTAACCTGGTGAAAACCTCTTGCCCTGTTCTGGTTACTCTCTGAGACCCCATTTCATCCAACTCATGTATTACTTGAGGCTCTTTCAGTGGCTGAGCCTTACTAGCAGCAGGTAGGTGGCAGCAAGCTGTGGGGTGCCCTGGGTTTTTATTAAGCTACTACAGACCTGTTACTGGTGGCAGCCAGCCTTGGATTGTATATGGCCTCTCCCACACACCTCCAGGTCCCCCAAAGGAAGCAACCAACCTCTGACAGATTTGTAGCTCTTAACAGGTAGCCCAGGCTGGTCACAGGCAGCAGTTGACCTTGGCCTGCAAGGAAGACAATGCCAAGAAGCCCCAGAACCAGTAAATCTGGAGGTTGGCTTAAGACCACAACAGAGCAATACCTGATTAGTCCCACAAGCGGCACACCCAAAGGATGATTTCAACAGGCACATAACTGAGCAAAAGTGAATCCCACTCTGTGGGCATGGCCATTCCTCACAGCCAGTCAGCCTGAGAGTCAGTTCCACCCACTGGCATGCCAACAGCAATCAGGGCTCAATTACAACAGGAGGACACACACAATTCACACAAGGGACACTCCTGGAATACCCAGGGGATAAGGGAGATTGCGCCACTGGGCCATACAGGGTACATAAGGTGACCTGGATAAGACTAATACATAGAAATAAACAAAGAAGGGAGCCAAAATGAGGAAACAAAGAAACACGTCCCAAATGAAAGAACAGGAGAAAACTTCAGAAAAAGAACTGACTGTAATGGAGACAGGCAACGTATTAGATACAGAGTTTAAAACACTGATTATAAGGATGCTCGATGATCTTAAGGGAAGAATAAATGGTCTCAGTGAGAACTTCAACAAAGAGATAGTAAGCATAAAAAAGGATATAGAAATCATAAAAAAGAACTAGTCAGGAATGAAGACTACAATAACTGAAATGAAGAATACACTAAAAGAAAGCAACAGTAGATTAGATAAAGCAGGAAATCGAATCAGCGATTTAGAAGACAAGTAGCAGAAAACAGACAATCAGAAAAGTAAAAAAGGAAACTTTTTTTTAAATGAGGATATTTTAAGGGAACTCTGGGACAACATCAAGTGAAACAACATTTGCATCCCAGGGATACCAGAAGGAGAAGAGAGAGAATAAGAAATTGAGAACCTATTTGAAGAAATAATGACTAAAAATTTTTCTAACCTGGCAAAAGAAATAGACGTACAAATCCAGGAAGTGCAGAAGAGTTCCAAAGGAGATGAACCCAAAGAGGCCAACATCAATACATATAATTAAAATGGCAATGGTTAAAGACAAAAAGAGAATTCTAAAAGCAGCAAGAGAAAGGCAACTAGTTACTTAAAAGAGACCTCCTATAAGACTACAAGCTGATTTATCAAAAGAAATTTGCAGGCCAGAAGGGATTAGCATAAAATATTCAAAGTGATGAAAAGCAAGGATCTATAGCCAAGACTACTCTAAGGAAGACTCATTTAAAAATCAAAGAATAGATAAAGAGCTTCTCAGACAAGAAAAAGCTAAAGGAGTATATCACCATCAAGCCAGTATTACAAGAAATGTTAAAGGGATTTCTTTAAGAAGAAGTGGCAGGGCAGGAAGGGAGACTATAAATATAAACAATACAAGGGCAATAACTACATACCTAACGATAATCACTTTAAATGTAAATGGATTAAATGCTCCAATCAAAAAACACACAGAGATAAATGGATAAGAAAACAAGACTCATACATATACTACCTATAAGAAGCCCACTGCAGATTGAAAGACACACACACACATTGAAAGTAAAAGGATGGAAAAAAGACATTTCATGCAAATGGAAATGAAAAGAAAAAAGCTGGAGTAGCAATACTTATATCAAACAAAATAGACTTTAAAACAAAAGCCACAATAGGAGACAAAAAAATGACATTACACAATGATAAAGGAATCGATTCAATAAGAGGATATAACCCTTGTAAACATTTATACATCCAACATAGTAACACCTAAATATATAAAGCAAATTTTGATGGACATAAAGGAAGAGATTGACAGTAATACTGTCACAATAGTGGACTTTAACACCCCATTGAAACCAATGGACAGACTTTCCAGACAGAAAATCAACAAGAAAACAGTGGCTTTAAATGACACACTAGACTACATGGATTTAATTAATATTTTTAGAGTGTTTCACCCCAAAGAGTAGAATATACGCTCTTTTCAACTGCACGTGGAACATTTTCCAAGATAGACCACATGTTAGGCCACAAAACAAGTCTCAATAAATTTAAGATAAAAATAACATCAAGCGTCTTCACCAATCACAATGGTATGAACCTAGAAATCCATTACAAAAAAGAAAAAGAAAAACACACAAACATATGGAGGCTAAATAATATGCTACTTAGCAATGAATGGGCTAACAGTGAGATCAAGGAAGCAATCAAAGATACCTTGAGACAAATGAAAATGAAAACATGACGAGCCAAAATCTATAGGACACAGCAAAAGCAGTCCTAAGGAGAAAATTCATAGCAATACAGGCCTATCTCAAGAAAAAGAAAAATCTCAAATAAACAATTTAACTTACACCTAAAGGAACTAGAAAATAAACAGCAAACAAAGCCCAGAGTGAGTAAATGAAAGAAAATTGTAAAAATCAAAGAGAAATAAACAAAATAGTGTCTAAAACAGTACAAAAAAAATCATGAAACCAAGAGCTGGTTCTTTGTAAAAATTTTTAAAAATTATAAACCTTTAACCAGACTTACCATGAAAAAAGAGAGTAGACCCAAATAAATTAAATCAGAAATGAAAGTAGAAACGTGACAACTGACACCACAGAAATACAAACACTTATAAGAAAATACTATGAGCAATTATATGCTAACAAATTGAACAATGTGGAAGAAGTAGATACATTCATAGAAACATGTAGTCTTCCAAGACTGATAAAGAAGAAACAGAAAATCTGAACTGACCATTTACTACTAATGAAATAATATCGTTAATCAAAAAGCTCCCAACAAACAAAAGTCCAGGACCGGATGAAGAATTTTACCAAACATTTAAAGAAGAATTAACACCTATTGTTTTTAAACTATTCTTAAAAATTCAAGAGGAGGGAAGATTCCCAAGCTCATTTACCATCACCCTTATTCCAAAACAAGACAAACACATTACAAAAAAGGAAAGTTATAGGCCAATATCCCTGATGAACATTGGTGCAAAAATTCTCAACAAAATTTTAACAAACTGAGTTCAGCAATACACCATGATCAAGTTGGATTTGCTCCTGGGATGAAAGTTTGGTTCAATATACATAAACCAATTAACATGATACACCACAAAAACAAATCAAAAGAAAACAAAAACGTATGATTATATCAATAAATGCAGAAGAAGCGTCTGACAAAATCCAATATCCATTTATGATAAAAACTCTCAGCAAAGTGAAAATACAGGGAATATACCTCAACATAATAAAGGTCATATATGACAAACCCACAGCTAACTTCATACTTAATGAGAAAAAGCTAAAGGTGTTTTCCTTAAGATCAGAAACAAGACAAAGATGTCCACTTTCACCTATTCAACATAGAATTGGAAGTCTAGCACAGCAATCAGACAAGAAATAGAAATAAAAGACATTCGAATTGGAAAGGAAGAGGTAAAACTGTCATTATTTAAAGAT
>NW_011889286.1:1085186-1091890 GCF_000151845.1 Pteropus vampyrus | reverse complement strand
TGGAATCCTAAAAGGTCTTCTTTCATTTATTCATCTATCTAACAATATTTACTCCATGCCCACAATATGCCAGGCACTGGTCTAGGCACTAAGCACAGTAGACACAAACCTATGCCTCCGGGAGCTTCATTCTGGCCTTTGATTGCGGGTCTCCATTTGATCCAGAAGCTTCATTTATCCAAGTTCTGAGCCCAAAGTGCCATCACTCAGCATTTAAGCACTCAAGTCATGAACCAAAGAGAGAGAAACCCGGGGCTAAGGGCCTGCCCACCTCCCAAATTAGGCAACTTGCTCTCTTAGTGTTTGCTTTGGCCTCTGAGTGGCTGACCAAAGATCTGAGGAAAGTCAGAGGCACTGTTCACAGGAAAAGAAACTCCAGGTAATAGGAGAGAGGAGAGGTTAGGTTACATGATAGAGAATCTTCCCGGAATGCCCTAAATCGTACCCTATAAGAAACCACTCCTTGGTAAGATTAGTTTATACTCAAGCTTCGTGTGCGTGTGTGTGTGTGTGTGTGTGTGTGTGTGTGTGTGTGTGTGTGTGTGTGTGTGTGTGTAAGAGAGGGAGAGCCATCATTCAATCCTAAGTGCCCATTTCTCAGGCACCCCCCCATCTTGACGTATTCCCAGAGTTTAAGGGTTCTCAGTCCAGTAGGTGGACCTACCACTGGACAACTTGCCTGACCAACTGACTGGGTGCACATACTAACCACAGCCACCTGGGTGGATAGGGGCTCCTCCACTTCTCATTCTGTTCCCTGCCTCCCTCCTCTAATTCATGGTGACAGATTGACAAAAGTGCCCCCACCAGATAAAACTGCCTCTGGGCACAAGTACAAAACATAAAACATTTAGGGAAAATCATCCAAGAACAGTTGGCACCTCAAGTAAACTGCTTTAAACACTCAACTGTAAGCAACCAGTTTAAAACTGGCACAGCTGAGTCCTGGCATCAGCCTGGCCACCTTCATAGGGTCCCCCATCCTTAGCCTTCCTGGGGCTCTCCTGATCTCAGCCTCCCTCCTGAAACTGGGCAGTAGCCCCTCGTCCTCATAGGCAAATTTCAGGAAGCCCTAACACTGGAGGACACAAAAGGAAGGAAAGTCCATTTTAGAATTCTTTCTCACCAAACGCCCACCACACACATCCCAGTATAGGGCTGAGGATTAAACAGGTCTGGCCAGGATTCATCTTGTGACTCATGCATTAATTCCATGGAGGCCTTCACAAAGCCTGGTGTTTCTAATCATTCTTACTATTTGCATAACATTTATGATCCACAGAGTAGCTTCACATCTTTTATCTCACTGGCCCTCACAACAATTTATGTGGTGGGTTTATAACCCCATTCTTGAGATGCAGAAAAGGCCCAGAAGCAACTACCCAGGCTGTAGAGTTGGCATGTGGCAGAGCTGGGAAAAAAACCAAAGTCTCTTCTCTTCTTCATGGACTTCTTGCCATACAGAGCTCTCTTAACCCACATTCGGTGTCTTTTTAGGCTCAGAGGTGGTCTCCTTGGGGTCTTGGGCACAGGATCACGAGACAGGTGTGATCTAGGATGAAGCAGCATTGGGGAAGAGCTCTGGGTGCCTACCAGGCTCAGAGGGGTGAGGCCTTGCACCAAGACCTGGCTATCCTGTTCCCTAGTCACCTTAGGCTATGCCCTCCTCCTTGGGGACCCAGGTCAGGACCTGCTCCCAGGCAGGAGGCCTGGGTATGGGCAGGAAGTGATTTCAGGCTGCCTCTCTCCCTACCATGGTTCTCCCAGATGCTTTAGAGAGGCTGGCACTCTTTGTTCTGCTGAGATCCCACCCCCAGGACCAAGGGAGCAGCTGCTTCTTTCCTATGTCTGAGCAAACAGAGCCTGTCTAAAGTTGTCACTCACCCAAGTCCCTAACACTGCGATGGTATGGAAGAGAAAAGACTTTCTGAGGAAATGCTCAATAGACCAACCTCAACTCGTGAAATACATAGCCCTTCTCACAACTCTCACCTCATTTAATTCTGACCACAGTATTATGAGATTGGCATTAATATGCCATGTAACAAATGCAAAAACCAAGGGCTTCGGCAGGTTAACAGAATTCTCACTAGTTATTAATAGCTAAGAACGGGTAGAAATGAAACTTGAATCTAGGTGCTCTGACCAAGAGTTCACCCCTGCTTCTACTATCATTGGTGTTGCCAAACAAGTGCCAGGCAGTCATCTCTTTGTGGCAATGGTCCCATTGCAAGCCATACCCTCTGAGTCCTTCTTATCCACAGACATCCTTGTCTATTGTGGTCCTAGCTGGGCTCTGGGTCAGTTGATGCATTGCCTCTCTCATTGTCTTACTCACTCTTTCATTTAACATACATCTATTGAACACCTACTATGTACCAGGTACTATGAAGTGCTGGGAATTCAAATGATGAACAACACAAAGTCCTTACTAGAAGGAGCTTCATGTTAAGGGTGAGGAACAGTGAGTGAAGCAGCCATGAAGTCATGTTGTGGTATGTCCTGTGACAAAGCAGCATGGGGTGATTTGTAGCCCTTCAGATGAAACACCTGGGATGGTATGGAAGAGAAAAGACTTTCTGAGGAAAGGGACTCTCTACGGTGTTACTTGAGCTAGAAAAGTTTTGCCAGGCAAAGATGCAGAAGCATTCCAGGAATTCCAGGCATAGGGGACAACATAGCTTGCCTTGAGAATGTAAGTATTTCATCCTAGATGTAGCATAGATCAGGATGCTACAGGATGCCTTGAGAATGTAAGTATTTCATCCTAGATGTAGCATAGATCAGAAGAAATGAGGCTAGAGAAAGGAGCAGAGGCCATATTGTACAAAGGTACCTGGGAACCTGATGGCAAAGGGAATCTACTAAAGGGCTTGAAGCAGTAGAGTGGTGAGAACTATCTGGTCCAAATAGAGATAAGGGATAGGAGGAGGCAGGACTGGAAACAGGGAGATAAATTTGGGAGCTAAGGCAGTGATCTAGGAAGCAGTAGGAATGGAGAGGCAGAGAAGCATTTAAAAGGGATGGCAGAGGTAGATTTGTTAGGACTAGGTGTTTTTAGAAGATGGAAAGTGAAAGCAGTCAAAGCTCACATCACGCCTTCTGGCTTGGGCAGCCAGGTAGAGGGTGTCCAGAGCCTAGAGCACATAGCAGGCACACAGAAAATATATGTTGAATGAATGAATTCACTGACGATAGAAATACAGGAGGAAGAGCATGCTTGTTGGGGGAGAGGGTTTATGAGTTAAGCTTTGGTGAAATTCAGTAAAGAAGATACACAGGTAGTCAGGGTAAAGGAAGATGCCAGAGTCATCAGGTGATTGATCTCAACTGAAGCCATGGGATTTAACTCAAACATCTGGAAGGAATGTGTGACACGACAGTGAAGGAGGCAGAGAACTGAACACTGAGAAATATCAAAAATCTAAGGAAAGAGAGTGGAAAAGGAGTTTACAATGGAGAAGCAGAGAGGCAGAAAAAGAACTAAAGAAAACTGCACCATGAAAAGCAAGGAAAGAGAATTTCCAGAAGGAAGTGGTCAGCTAGATCTGATCATCTGGAGAAGTCAAGCAGGACAAGAGCTAAATCTGCCCATTGCACTTGGTGACACACACAGGGCACAGGTGACACAGCAGAGTGGCGAGGTAAAAGCCCAACGATTCTAATTGAGTGAGTGAAATCAAAATACAAAATTAAGACAGTGTTTCAAGAAGTCTGACCGTAAAGGAATAAAGAGAAATGGGGCAACAATCAGAGAGGTGAGTGAAATCAAAGAAGTGGGTGTCTTTCTTTAGGTAATGGGAGATGTATATGATACACAGATGGATCAAGAAAGAGAAGGAAGATATGTGCAGTTTTAGCAGAGAAAGGAGTTCATTGATGAGTGAGGTAAAATCCCAGAGTAGGGGACAGAACACTTGGTGTCAAGGTCTATTGGGAAACGAAAAGCCCAGACAAGGCCAGATACAGATGCAGTGAAACTGGTGTGGTGGAGGGGAAGTTCATTGAAGATGTTCTAGTCAGAGGGCTGCTGTTGTTTCAGTGGTGCCAGATGTAGGGTAAGAGGATGGAGTGCTGAGGAAGTTTAAGGAGGATAAAGAAAGTTTGAGATAGCTTCTTGAAGAAATGGAAAGAGGCTACCTAGGGAATCAGAGAAAGACTGCTGAGAATATCGAAGGCCCAGGTGAAGACAGAGGCCATGAATTTAGGAGGCACCAGTCTGCTCAGCACTGTGTGTGCGTGTGTGTGTGTGTGTGTGTGTGCGCGCGCATGTGTGTGTGTGTGTGTGTCCAGCAGCACTTATCACCCTGGACTGAGAAGTGGAAGAAGTAGACCATTGAATTGATCCGGGATTTCGAGTTTTTCCAGGTCATGAGACAAAAGCAATGCAGCAAAGGATCTGAGGATATTGCAAAAGGGTAGCTGAGATGGTTAATTTCAAGTGTGAAATTGACAGGTCCACAGGGTACCCAGACATTTGGTTAAACATTACGATGGGCATGTCTGTGAAGGTGTTTTGGATAAAATCAACATTTGAATCTACAGACAGAGTAAAGCAGATTGCCCCTGTGGATGGGCCTCATCCAGTCAGTTGAAGGCCTGACTAGAACATAAACACTGGTCATCCCTGAGTAGAGCAAAACTCGTCCTGCCTAATGACCTTCAAAGCTAGACAACAGTTCTTTCCTGCCATCAGACTGGAACTGAAATATTGGCTCTTTCCGGGTCCTGACCCTGCCAATTTTCAGGCTAAAAGTACACCATCAGCTCTCCTGTGTCTCCAGCTTCCTGACTGAAGATTATGGGACTTCTCAGCCTCTGTAACTGAGTAAGCCAATTCCTTAGAGTAAATCTCTTTAGATAGATACATATAGATAAATACAGATGATATAGACAGATATAGATCATCTCCTGTTGGTTCTGTTTCTCTGAAAAACCCTAACTAATACAGTGGCTAAATTATGGACTAGAGAATTTAAGCTGAATGAGAAAAGAAATGAAGACAGAGAAGGTAGAAAAATCAAGGGACATGCCACAAGAGTGAAAAACACACTTAGCGAAAGAAACTGAGCAAGGGAACTAGGTTGATGGGAAAAAGCAAATGTAGGACTTCCAAGTCGGGGGAGGGGGCAATGTTGGACAATAGGATCTTGGTGTCACTATAAGAGTGGCTGCCAAAAGTGGAGTAAAGATAAAGACCAATACAGGCATGCCTTGTTTTACTGGCTTCACAGATAGTGCATTTTTTACAGATCGAAGGCAAGATTTTTCACCAGCAGCTCACTTAAGTGATTACAACTCACTTAATACTTGCTTTATTGCAGTGGTCTGGAACCACACCTGCAATGTCTGCAAGGTATGCCTATGCAGAGATGTGAGGACAGAGAGGCCAGGGTTTTGGATGGGTCTCCCATGTGGGCACCAAAGTTCCCAGGACCTTGGGAGGCGTTGGTATGAGGACAGAGACTTAGGCAGTTGCCATGTGTCCAGTGAATGAGAAGCCTCTGGGATGTAGTGGTTTATTGCTAGTGCAGCATAACTATTCCTATGCAGTAACCAAGGATAGCATGAATTAAGAGCTGGGATGAGATTTAGCCGACCACAAGTTTTCCATGAGAATTAATCACATTTCCCTGGCAGATTGGACTGGCAGAGAAGAGAGATGTGGGAAGACGGCTGGAGGAAGGAAGAGAAAGTGGGAAGGTAGGAAGACAGACTTTTCTAGAAGGACTCAGCCACAGCCTAGACTGTTCAGGGCTCTACCCTCCCACCCATTTGTAAATAGGGGTTTGGATCAAAGGTGCCCTCGAGGCTCCAGAGACCATTGCCGAGAAGTTGGAAGACCTTTTCCCATCCTGGGGGCCTATGGGTCCTGGGTCTGTCACAAGCATGCTGCGGACAGGGTCATTTAACCTCTCTTCATCTCTGATGTCTCCTTCACCCTGACATGTTTAACTTACTCTTTCATTCATTCTATAAACATGCATTGCCCACCTAATAAATTCCAGCATCTGGCTAGGGGCTGGAATTACAGAGATGAATAAGACACTCCCTATCCAGAGACCAGCATAGCTCTCTAGGGGGATACTGCAGGCTGAAGCATGGTGGTGAGATGCTGTGCCCTTGGACATCCTTCCTGGAGTCATCAACAGCCATGGGGTCGGATGGGGCCAAAGCCTACCTATGCCAAGGAGGAGACTTCTTCTCTGGTCCCTCCCAGGTGAGAAGAGGTGGGACTTTCCCACCCTGGCTGCAGGGCTGTGTGAAGCATGGCTGTCCCCAGAGACGGCTTCGTCAGTTTGAGAAGGCTTTGAACCTGCGCAGCCTTGACTTCTCTGCCTGCCTCAAAGCCCAGAGGAATGACTCTGTGCCCAGAAGGAAGTGGAAGGTTGAGGAAGAAGGGGACTAGAGTACTGAAGTTTGCAAATTATGGATTTTCACCCCCTGGGACCCTGGCCAATCTGGCTTTGTTGTTGTGGCCCCCTGGGGTCCCTAACCCGCCCCCAGTGCCTTACCTCTGCCACATACTCCCTCCCTCCCTGGCCCCTTGCCAAGCCCCTTTTCCTGCTCTCCTATGGCAACTCCATCTAGGGTCATCCTCCCTCTCATCTATCTCTGTCTTTTCCACTTTCCCTCTCTCTCACTCTCTATTCCCTGTCTTCCCCTGTTCTCTGTCTGCTCCATCTGTGCCTCACTCTCTCTCG
>NW_011889286.1:1059893-1085136 GCF_000151845.1 Pteropus vampyrus | reverse complement strand
CTGCCTGCCTCAAAGCCCAGAGGAATGACTCTGTGCCCAGAAGGAAGTGGAAGGTTGAGGAAGAAGGGGACTAGAGTACTGAAGTTTGCAAATTATGGATTTTCACCCCCTGGGACCCTGGCCAATCTGGCTTTGTTGTTGTGGCCCCCTGGGGTCCCTAACCCGCCCCCAGTGCCTTACCTCTGCCACATACTCCCTCCCTCCCTGGCCCCTTGCCAAGCCCCTTTTCCTGCTCTCCTATGGCAACTCCATCTAGGGTCATCCTCCCTCTCATCTATCTCTGTCTTTTCCACTTTCCCTCTCTCTCACTCTCTATTCCCTGTCTTCCCCTGTTCTCTGTCTGCTCCATCTGTGCCTCACTCTCTCTCGTCCCTCAGTCTTTAACTCAGGCTCTCAGGCTCTGACCCTGCCTGTCTGCTGTCCTCCCTTTCCTCCCTGTTTCTCTCCTTTCAGATCAAATCAACAAGTGTTTATTGAGTCTGATCTCTCTCTGTCTCTCGTTCTCGCTCTCTCTCTCTCTCTCCCCGCCCCCATTCCCTGACTCTGTCTCCCCTTGGCCTCTACTCTCACTCACCCTAGAGCCAGCCCACATAAGGCTGTCAGCAGCAGGACCCTAAGGATGACGGACTAAATGTGTCCCTTGCACATATACTGAACCCTGCTCTCCCTCAGCTCCTTCCTCCAGGCAGCCCAAAGAGCATACATTATTTAGAGAAATTAGTTAGCATTCTGTTTCTGTCATTCCTTGCCATGGCACCAGGCCCTGATATGTGATAAAAATATCAATGTTAAATCGACTCTGACAACTGCTGTTTACTTGCAGTGTCACTAGAGCCTAGAGCCAGGGGCAAGTCAACACCTCCTGCAGGACCTGGAGTGCCAGTGCCAGTGGCAGCCGCTCTCAGAACACTCTCCGGCTCCAGCCTGGCAGACCTGGCCCTGGAAGGAAGACTGGCTCTGACAGAGGTCTGCTGCTGTCTGTACACACACTGGCGCCACAACCACAACCTCCAATTCATCCCCACTTTGCTCAAACTTCTCACACTGGAAAGTATTTATGTCACCATTGGTAAAAAAAAAAAAAAAAAAAAAAAAATTCCAATTAAAAAAATCTTTAGGGCATACATGGCACAACGTGAGCACTAGGCCACATGGTATCTTTTTAAGTTTCACATCGGTCTGGTAGATGGAAATTACATTCCCATCTTACAGATTTTAACACTGAGGCTAGGAGATGGTAAGTAGCTTTTCTGAGGACACACAGATAACAATCATAGAGCCTGAGTTAGGATCCAGGTCCGTCTCACTCAAGCCCAAGGAATCACACCATACTGAGCTGGGCAGAGGGCATCTGGCATGCAGTGATCAGAATCCAGCTTAGAATGTGGTTTGAGGCTGTGAATATTCTCTGAATGCCAATAAGGATGGATTCCTCTCCCTAGCAAATGAACACCAGCCTGGGATGAATTAATTCAACCTACCTGGAGGTGGGAGGATAGTCAACTTGACCTGTCTTGAGGATATCAGATAAGAATTTGTTAGACCTTTGCACCCTCCCTGATCTTCACCCTACATCACTACTGAGGCTCAGCAAGGATCCACTGGCAACTGGAAAGGAAATAGAGAGTGTAGAAATGCAGGGAGCAGGAACAGCAGGAGGAAGGAAGGACAGACTAAGACTGGGAACCAAAGCCAGACAGAGCTCTGCCCTCACAAGATATTCACATGACCAACATTGCCCTCATGGGTCTCTCTTTTCTTGGGAGCAGAAGCCATGTATACTCTTTCTTTTGACCTAGCAAAAAACTAAGCACATAATGACTGCTCGCATGTTTGCTGGTTGGGTTTTCTTAACAAAGGGAGCAGAGCAGAGTGCAGTAATGACCTCTAACGGGCTTCTCAAGTGCCATGGGTAATGGCCTGGGATAAGGTCTCACCTGGTCCTTGTGAAAAGGACCTAGCGACTCCAGACAGTAAAAAGTCATCATTGTTAAGGGGCATGTGTGGGCTTCTTTCATGGAGACACAGGTCCAGAATAAAGGAGGTGATAGTCTTGTCTGTCTCTGCAGGGTAAGCCTTCCCTGGAAGCTGGGTTCAGTGCTGAGTGTTATGCTCTAGAGCAATGGTCCCCAACCATCTTGGCACCAGGGACCAGCGCTCCTATGAGAATCTAATGCTTGATGATCTGAGGTGGAGCTGAGGCAGTGATGCTAGCACTGGGGAGTGGCTGCAAATACAGATGAAGCTTCACTCCCTTGCTGCTCACCTCCTGCTGTGCAGCCTAGTTTCTAACAGGCCACAGACTAGTACCAGTCCATGGCCTGGGGGTTGGGAACCTCTGCTCTGGAGAAAGTTAGACGGAGGAGGGTAATCAATATGGAGATGGGCTCCAAATAATGTTAACGGAGAAATATTGATAGAATTGGGCATATTTAGCCTATAGAAGAGTTACAAAGGCAAACTATCCAATTTTAAAGAGCTATTATAGAATAGATTGACTATTTGGCACATAAAGTTGTGGAATTCAAACTATTGTTGGAAACTGTAAGGGAAAAAAGGACGACTTAGACCCCATATGAGGACATAGATGTAAAGGCTGACAAACACGTCATACGGCAGTGCTTCCCAACCTTGTTCACATCACGGCTCACTCACTGGGGAAAGGAAAGGACGAGGTTACCCACAGCTACAGGTGACCACTAACAGGGCTCAGACCACCCACGCAGTGGTCCTGTGGCTGAGGAGAAGTCACAGAATGTGTCCGATAGGACTATGCTGGAGAAGCTCTGGCATAGGAGTAGTGAGATTCCTGTCACTGGAGGGATATGAATAAAACTGGATAAGAGTTTGGGGGAGAAAGGGTGCTGAAAAAAGTGTTTAAATATTAGAAAGCAAGTTGGTCCCTTTCAGCTCAGAACTTCTGAGATTCTCAACCTCTAGGGAGGACCAGAAAGAAGAGTTACACTGCTCAATGCACATGCACAGGCCCAGAGCAGTATCCATCAAGGTCTTCACTCTGCTCCTTAGGAAGCAGGAGATTTCTTCATTAGCCAGCCTCTCACAATGATGAGGGGCTTCATCAGGCCACTTGCCATGCTCTGGGAGAGTCAGGTGACCCCATGGTACGACTAGCCCATTAGCCTCCCACCCCTGTGAAGGATAAAGACCTCCAGATGGACTAACGAAATCACCCATATTGAGTTCAATTGAGCAGAAGAAAGGAGGATGGATCCCATTAATTATCCCTAGGCCAACCCTTATGCATCATCCCAAACACAGAGCAGTGCTACTTCAGACAGACAATAGCAATTAGTGATATGGAACTTTGATGTCAAAATAAAAATCCATGCTCTACTCACAGCATGTGAGATGATGAGATGGCCCCAGGCTGGCCTGGCAAGACTGTTTCAGAATGGAGGGAATAGACTACAGAGTCAGACAGACCTGAGCTTTTCCACTTACTGGCTATGTGACCTTGAGCCAATATCTTTGCCTCTCTGAGCCTCCACATTCTCAGTTGTAAGACAGCTGGATAGAGCCTACCTTATAAACTGGTTAAAAGAATTTCATAATATAATGTGTGGCATTGCCATGGCCACCCTGTGTGACCTTGGAAAAGTCATTGCATTCATAAATCCCCAGTGTCTCCTCCTGCAAAATGAGGGGGTTTGTCCTTAAATCATTAAGGTTCTTAAAGCTCTAAGACCTTGCACCCTGTAATTTGGGAACTCGCAGCCAAGCTTGGGATGGGCCAAGAAAAGCCACCAAGAAAATGCCTCTCTTTTTCCTTCAACTTTAAACTCACTTCTTTAAGACAAGGGTCTTCAAATTATTACCCCTTCCCACTCCCTACTCCAATCAAACCCAGATGCAACTCAAATGTCCATCAACCTCAAAAGACCCAGAAATCATTAGCCTTTGATTTATGAATCACTTCAATGTCCTCCACCTCTACCCTACACAAAAGACAGCCCACCCCCTGGAAGATAAAAAGCCACTAATTGTTTCCTGCTCCACTCCAATATTGATTGGGAGAGTACAGAGCTATTGGTGCTGCATCGACAGCTGGCTGGCTTTCTTGCCTGGTTCTTAATAAGAGAGAAAGAGAAAAGTCCGTTGGGTCATGGAGTCAGAGGCCAAAAAGGCCAGGTGAGGGTAGGCTGAGCTGCTGGGCAAGTTGCAGTTATAGCTCTGCATTTCTGGGACAGAGTCTCAAGCCACATCTGCCCATGTCCAGCCTAGTCCAGTCACTATACGAGGTGAAGACTGGGGTAGGTCTCAGCTCTCTGAGCTGACCCCATACCCTGTGCTCTGGATATCATCAATTCCCTCCCCTAGTCTTAGCTGCACCCTCTTCTACCTGCTGCATGAACCAGGAGGCACACCTCTATGGATTGCACCACCCAAACTTCCTTGCTCTCTGGCTTCCATTAGAGTTCACCAGAGGAAACAATGGCAAAAGAGTGAGCTGCTGATTCCTGGCGCCCTCCCCCAAAGACTCTACCTAAGGCTCCTATAGCAGCAGTTGCCTCTCAGACCTGGGTGGTAATACCATGTTATACCCTGGGGTGCTCTGCTGTACTTGGTTTTCCTTGACCCTGCTTACACTTCTGTCAATAATCCTTTCATTAGACTCCCTCTTTAATTATTCCTCTGGAAGGGACTGTCTACTTTTGGCTGGGACCCTGACCTGGCCCACTTCTTCATCTAGACCAATCAGGGACCCTGTCCTCAGCCTTAAGCTGCTGTGAAGACAACAGGAGCCCAGTGGGCAATAGAGTGTATGAGGTGCCTTAGGAAGGACACCTAGTAACCTCACAAGTAAGGTCACCATGCAGACACAGGAGCCAATGCACAACTTATAGTGTCAAGGTTCTCCTGTCTGGACCCCACCTCCAACCAGAACCATATTCCCCAACCCACCCATTTTTTCTTTCATTTAGTAAGTCCTTATTGAACCTATTGTACATTCCAGGCACAGTGCAATGTACCCAAATATAAACATAAATTAGACACAGCTCCTGCCCCAAGGAGCTCACAGTCTGGTGGGAGTCAGACATGCATAGAACTAGAGACACGGAGTCTTGATGGTGCTGTGAGAAGGGTCATCATGGGGCAAAGTGGGCATTGTCTATCTCTCGCTGAGAACCAGACACCTGATAAGTGTTTTTTATTTATCCCATCAATACACCCAGAGGTGTGTTAATCTCCCAGGGGGCTGCTGGCTTGAAGGAATGCATAGGGAGCAGAGTCACAGCCAGTGTCCCACCACCCCCTCCCAGACTGTCATCCTCTAGCTACCAAATGGGGCGGGTATCAAATCAGGAGCCCAAAGTCACAGATCCCCTAACAAGGGCAGGATTCGTTCTGGAGCCTCCCTCTGGAATGTGTTCCATAAAGAAAGGGGGCTGTTTAAGGCATCACTGCAGCTCAGAGAGGAATTTACAGGATTAATCTCTAATACTTGCCAGCACCAGTAATTTGGTTATTAAAAGAAGAAATAATAAAATACAAGCTGATTCCATGCCATTTGATGAGATTCCCTCCTCCCAAATACGAATGTTCCTACACACACACACACACACACAGACACACACACACACACACACACACACACACACGCACCAATTGTCCCAGAAAAGCCCATGATAGTGATAATGAGCACCAAGATCCCTGATCTCAAAAGGCAAAGATGGAGTTGTAGGGAGGATGCTACTTTAGACTCCAAACACAGCTATTTACAACAGATGGACAAAACTAAATTAAGCATTTCTAGAGCCTAAATATAGAGTTTGGGGAGGGTGGGGTCTCCCAGTGTTAGTGACAATAAGTATTAAATAAGGTAAAAGCTACACAAAATGATAAAAAAAAATGAATTTAATTGAATGTTGTCATGTAAATCCTACATTTGAATATAATCAGATTACAAATTACACTCCAAAGACTTCAAACCTTGACGCGTGCCATCAAGAGAACACACTTCTGCAAAAAAAAAAAGGCTTATAGAAAGTTTATTCTCACATTCAATAAACATATTTTAGAAACTCACCATGGACCAAGCACTGTGTCAGATGCTGGGATATGAAGATGAGCTGAAGACAGCCCCTGCCCTCAGTTTACTCACAGGCTAGAGAGAGAAGCAGACATGGAAATAATCAGTGGTGTATAAATGGTCTGGCCCAGGCAAAGGCAGAATGCTATGGAAGGACAGAGGAGGGACAGCATCTCTGCCTGGAGAAGTCAGAGAGAGGTTAATAGATGAGGTGACAACTGAGATGGGTCATAAAGGGAGGAGTTTACCAGATGTAGAAAGGATAGAGGCTTTCTAGAAGGCTGAGGAAACAGCAGAGTCAAAGGTACAAAAATGCGAATGAGATGGCGTGCTCAAAGAGCAGCAAATAATTCTCTAGGCTGAAGCACAGTATGAGGGGCAGTGATAGTAGCAAAGACTAGAAAATTGAGTGGGGGCAAAATCATGAAGCTTGAATGCCAGGCTAGGAGGTTTAGATGTTTGTCAATGGTAAGTGTCAAGCCAATAAGGTTATAAACAAGAACATGATAAGTTAGAGCACTCTCTTCGAAAGATCTATGGTGAGAACAAAACCTGCTGCTCCAAAGACTCTTGGTCCCAGAGGCGGTGAAGACCAAAGAATTTTCAGAGGACCAGTAATTTGGTTATAAAAAGGAGGGGTCAGGCAGATATTCTACTTCTAAGGGGAGTGCTCATGAGACAAGCCTCATAAGAAAATGGGGTTCCAATTTCAGGGATCCCAGATAGAAACCATTTCTTCCATTTTCATCAGTGGCATGGACCAGGTAGGACTAATGGGTGAACAGATCCTCAGTAGGTATGGTTTATAGGTCTTGGAGTACCTGGTGCAGGGGCTGGTCTTCCCCTCTGGAAGGGTCAATGGTGGAGAAGACCTCAGAGGCAGCAACCAGGTTCAAAACAAGCATGCAAATTGGTTTTGTCTTGGGAAAAGGTCAGGTCCTGAGACACACGGAAAAGGTAGAGAGTTCTTCATCACTTGCAAATAGAACTGAAGCTACACGTTGTTCAACCCAAGTCTCAAAGATCAAGGTAGCATTTCTGGTAAAGGTGGAGTGAAGAGACCAGCAAATCCTCTTCCCAAAATCTGGAAGGGAATAGTCAAAAACAAAACTAACCATTTCAATGTTCTGGAAATCAACTTCTCAACAAATTGAGGCTTTGTTCATGAAAAACTGAGCTTTGCTAAGAAAAGTAGGAGTGTGCAAAATTCTTCCAGAGACTGCTCCCATCACCACCCACAGCTGCATTTCTTCTTGAGCAAGGCTGACCACATAAATGAAAACTTTCACTTAAGGAAAGAGCTGATTTGATCTGGAGTGGAAGGTGAGGGGCCCATGTCCAACAATTGGCAGTAAAAATGGCCAATCAGTGGGGAAGCACCTGGGTGAGTCCCACAACTCTGCTGGACTGAGGTGGTAGTCCCATTTGGGGCAAGCATCAGAGCAATAAACCAGCCAGAAATTTAACAGGGAACTCCTAGAAGTGAGAGAGCCATAGAGGGGTCAGAAAAGCATCCTTTCCTGGCATCCTTGGAGGCTACACACATGCAGGGAAGACCAGGATGGCCTCAGAAAGTCAAAGCAGAGAAGACCTGACAACTACCTGAACTTTAAATGTGTTCCACCCACCTCCACCCTCAATCACACAGAGGATGGAGGTTTTCTGGCTCGAGGTGTTTGCACATAACCCTAACCAGTCACTGGTTGACCACCGAGCTACAAAGACATGAAGACAACCCTTAGGAAGCCAGGCTAAAAATAAAAAGAATTTTTTAAAAACTGAGTACAGATATCAGTATCATGTATCACTAGGGAGACACATTCCCCAGATTAAGTCCAAGAAAGTTACTAAAAATAAAAATAAAAATAAATCCAGCAACAACAGTCCTCAAGAGTGAAAAATCAGAATCCAGAGTTTATACAGTGTATTATCTAAGATGTCCAGTTCTCAACAAAAAAAATTACAAGATGGAAAGAAACAGGAAAGTGATCCATACTCAGGAAAGAAAAAAGTCAATAGCATCCAATTCTGAGCAGACGCAGATATTGGCTTCGGCAGACAAGGCTTCAAAGCAACTCTTATAAATGTGTTTAAAGAATTAAAAGAAGCTATGTTTAAATAATTAAAGGAATATATGATGACAATGACTTAACAAATAGGGAATCTCAATAAAGCGATAGAAACTATTTAAGAAGAACCTAATGAAAATTATAGAATTGAAAAATATAGTAACAGGAATAAAAATTCACTATATGAGCTCAATGGCAGATTTGAGATGTCAGAAGAAAAAAATTGGTGAACTTGAAGATAAGTCAATAGACAATCTGAAAAACAGAAAGAAAAATTATTTAAGAAAAGTGAGCAAAATGTCAGAGATCTGAGGAACAGTATGAATTGTACCAACATACCTGTAAGGTGAGGCCCAGCGGAGGGATGGAGAGAAAGGGGCAGAAAAAATACTTGAAGAATCAAGACAGCCTCCAATTTTGAAGTCCCTTTCACCACTCCACTTTGGATTTGGGAGAATGGGGTGAGGAAGATCAGAGGGTGTTGAGGATGTGGTGAGAGCTCCTGCAAACCTCAGCTCTGAGCTGCCCCTCGAGAAGGAGAAATTGTACCTACCACGTGCTGGGCACCATGTCAGCACTTATATCAGTCCACTGGCCCTCACGAGTCTGTGAGCAGTTCTACAGTCACAGTCTCAAGAAGCAGAAAAGGCTTAGAGAGATAAAGCAACTGCCCAGATCTTGAAGCCAGGACTGAAACCTGGTTCCTTCTTCTTCATAAACTTTTCTGATGCCCTGTAGACTTACTGGTGTGACTCCAGGCAGAGAACAGTGCTGAGCGGGGGTCTGTAGCCCAGGAGGAACAGACTGGAAACAGGGAACACAGAGGCATCCAGGAGCCTACAGGACCCTCTCCTCATTCCACAGAGAGGAAGACCTCTTGAGGGAGCCATGCCCTCCGTCCAGGGACTTGATTCACCAGCCAGGGGCTGGGACTGGACCGAAGCTGATTCCAGGCAGCCTCAGGATTCCCAAAAGCTTCAGCCAGACTGACCCTCAAGACTAGGCCTAGCAGTCTCCGTCCTGTGCCTGGTCAGAAAATCAGGCTGGGCCCTGCCTTTAGAGGGTGACCACCACTCCCCAAATCCTTCACTCTCAGCTCCACTCACATTTCCATCCATCCTCAAAACCCTTCTGAAAAGTGGATGCCAGATGAGCATTCTGAGGCCCAGCCAGGCAGGTTAATACTTTGCCTGAGGTCACACAGGTAATAGACTCAAATTTGCCCCCTAGTGCAGCTGACTCAAAGCCCTGCTCTTCTCTCTATTTCTCTGTGGACCTTCCGCTAAATTTTCACCCCAAAGTCCTCTACTGAGGAGCTGAACCCATCAGGGTGCATGCTTCATACACACAGCCCGGATCTGGAAAGAGGGATGATGTCACCATCAAAACACCAGCTCCCAATTCACAGCCTAGACACTTTCTCCTACTCCAGTGCCCTTTGCCCACCTTGCACCACCCATCTGGGGCCAACCCCTTCACCCCACAAAAAAAAAAAAAAGGATAATTTGCTGCTATGGGAGGTACAGAGATTCAGGTCCAAGAAGTGACCGCTCAGGTAGGCCCTACCCACAGCCTCCTCTGGCGGGGTCCATGACCCCTTCTCCTGTGAATAAGAGCTCAGCGGGCTCACTCTCTTCCCACTTTGAGGGCACAAATGGGCATCTCGTTCATCTGAACATTCCAAGAGTAGAGTTCGTGGAAAGTACTCAGTAAGAACTATTGAACCACCTATTTCTGGCCTCCTCTTGTGTCTTCCTTTATGTGAGTCAGTAGACTTGGATGTTTAGCCTTTCTGATCCTCTCATTCTTTAAGATAGGAGAAATTATTTCCTCCTCATTGGAGTGGTAGGAGAAATAACTGAGAAAATATGGTAAAGATGCCAGGAGAAGAGGAAGCTGAGAAGGGCAGTAAGGGAGAGACAGCAGGGGAGAAACCTAGGGACTGCTTCAGATTGCAAGGGTTGAGAAAGACCTGAAGACAAATCAGGGGGTTTGGGTTTGGGAGCCAGAAGGAGCAGGAGGGCACTGGAGGGAGCAGAGGCAAGGTCAAAACATGGTGGGTGCTGTTTACTCACATGGGATATGAGTAGGCCAGCAAAATATGTGATCAGGATGAGAATCAAGGGCAGAATTCTACGCGTTTGATGCCCAAGCTGCTGGGGAAACAGCAGCGAGTCCTCAGACTCAGCCTGTCGCCTGTATGTTCCAAATTAAATAACTGCAACTCCCCTTTTATTTCCTCTCTGACAGCAACTTATTGCAAAGGCAGCCGCTTCTGACATTCTAATATTCAGAGTCACATCCTGTGGGATAAACCCATCACTGTTGTCTGAGCCAATGATTTGTACCAGGCAAGGAAGGAGCCAAGAGAGGCAGGGAGAGCCTGGGCCTGGGGCTGCTAGTGGTAAAGAGAGAGAAGGAAAAGTGCTCAGGTTCTGCTGGACCGGCCCAGGTCCCCCTGCAACAGGCTTCTGACCCCAGTGTAATTAGGATTGTCTGATCATCCCTCCCCTATCCACCTGCTCATTCAATAAATACTTGTGAGCACTCACCACATGACAGGTCTGTGCCCAGCACTGTGAAAAATATGAGATGCCTAAGTAATAGACCCTGCTTTCAAGAAGCTCTCACCTTGCACTCCTGTCTAGGCAGGCACCATTTACCCAAGCACACGGGATAGCCTAGTGGTTAGAGACAGGTACTTTGGAGACACATAGCCTGGGTTCACATTCTTACTCCACAGACTACAAGCAGGGTAACTTTGAGCATTTTTCCAAACATCAGTCCCTGTATCTTTAATGAGAATAACAGTGTGGTCTGCCTTCTGATGTCATCCAGAAGATTAGAGTGAATGCAAAGGAAACACTGATCCCATGCAATGACATCAGGTAGGATGACATGTTACTAAAAGGGAAGTGCCAGCAGAGTGCTATGGCAATGTTGGGGAACACTTGCCCTAAATCGCACATCCGGCCTCAGCCCTGTGTAGGACCCTTGAGGCAGCTCGGTGTATATATAATGGGATGCTTCATGGGTTTTTCTATGCTAATCAAGCACCAGACAGTCAAGCACCAGACAGCCAAGCACATTCAGGATAGAAGTAAATGGGTAAGTTGACTACTCTAGCAGAGGTAGCACTTCTGGGGGAATAGAAAAAAAATGACTAGGTGAAGCTGGAGTAGTCTTGAACTGGAGTATAAGGCAGAAGGCTCCATGGGGCCGAGAGTCCAAGCAAGGAACGGTTAGAGAACACACCTGGCAGTTAGGGAGTGGAGGGAGGGCTGCTGCTGCCAGCCTGTGGCTGGACTTGGTAAATGGGTTGCATGGCAGGGAGATGCCAACAATATAGAAAACCTTTAGGGGATGGGTCTGGGGGCAGGGCCAAGCCAAGAGGCTGGGGAAGAGGAAACTGAGAGGGAAGGGAGGGAGACCTTAGGTTCCAGGGGCTATGGAATGTGTGAATAGATCACAGATTTGGGTCAGGCCTTCCCAATTAGCCTTGAAAGCGGAGAAAAATTCTCCATAGGCCTAAAGGGAAGAACAAAGTCAAGGAAGAAAGAAGCTCTGAGAATACCCTGAAGAGTTTCTGAGACTGCTCTGGCCTTTAAAATTCAGGGAGTATGGTAATCTAATAAACACCGCAACAAAGCGTTTGTCACCAAGCTAATTTTATTAGAACAGATCTCAAATGGCTAATTTCCTTTTACTAATGAGCAAATTAGTTGAATCTCTGATCTGCTTTTAAGGCACTTATACTAATAAAACATGAACTACAGTGAAATTTGTTGTGAGATGTGGTGATATGTGCATTTGGGTTGAAGGGAAGCTCCAACCAAGGAAGGTGGTTCTAATATGGCCCTGTCAAACTGAAGTGTCAGCCCAAGGGATCAGCCTAGGGGAGGAGCTAGGGATGGTCCATGGCCTGACAGGGCAGCAAAAGTGGGTGGTGCTTCTAGCAAAGCCCCTGAGTTGGGGCAAGATGGTCTTTAAGCTCCCTTGAGAGAGGGTCTGCCCTCTGCCTTCCCCACCTCCCAGCCCATGCATCCTGTGTGTAGAGAACTTTCTGAGACATTCCCAGCCCTCTGGTGATCCAGGATGGCTCACTCCAAAACTGAAAACATTAATGCCCAATCATCATTCTCAGGTCCAGAGTTGGGGGTCCCGACTTCAGCTCTTCAAGTCAGATATGCAGAAGCCAGGAAAGTGGAAGACATGATGACCCGCCTCTTCCCTAGTCAAAGGGGCTTTGGCTGGGCTCTGATCTGCAAGCAGCCATGACAGGCCTGGGAAAACAGCGGAGTCAGGGGTTGATTGCCATTTCCGGGGAGAAGTGTGCTGGAATACTTTCAGCCAATCAGAGCCCAGGAATTCTGCCTCCTGCCTGAAGGATGGGGTGAGAGGATGGGCATAGGCCAATGGCTCTGAGCTGAGATGAGGGGTCCCCGACTTGCTTTGGTGGTACGCTTGGTGTTGGCAGAGAGCGATATCCCAGGGAAGTGGCCCTGAGGTAAGACCGGGGAGGAGGGCTATGAAGTGGGTCCAACCCACCTGGCAAATATAGGCCATCCACCTGCGTCAACCAGACTTTGCAAAGAAGGCGTTTCCTGGAAAGGAAACCTAGGATCAGGCAGGCTCCTTGATCTCAAACATGCTCTAGTGAAGACAAATCAGGGGGTTTGGGTTTGGGAGCCAGAAGGAGCAGGAGGTCACTGGAGGGAGCAGAGGCAAGGTCAAAACATGGTGGGTGCTGTTTACTCACATGGGATATGAGTAGGCCAGCAAAATATGTGATCAGGATGAGAATCAAGGGCAGAATTCTACGCGTTTGATGCCCAAGCTGCTGGGGAAACAGCAGCGAGTCCTCAGACTCAGCCTGTCGCCTGTATGTTCCAAATTAAATAACTGCAACTCCCCTTTTATTTCCTCTCTGACAGCAACTTATTGCAAAGGCAGCCGCTTCTGACATTCTAATATTCAGAGTCACATCCTGTGGGATAAACCCATCACTGTTGTCTGAGCCAATGATTTGTACCAGGCAAGGAAGGAGCCAAGAGAGGCAGGGAGAGCCTGGGCCTGGGGCTGCTAGTGGTAAAGAGAGAGAAGGAAAAGTGCTCAGGTTCTGCTGGACCGGCCCAGGTCCCCCTGCAACAGGCTTCTGACCCCAGTGTAATTAGGATTGTCTGATCATCCCTCCCCTATCCACCTGCTCATTCAATAAATACTTGTGAGCACTCACCACATGACAGGTCTGTGCCCAGCACTGTGAAAAATATGAGATGCCTAAGTAATAGACCCTGCTTTCAAGAAGCTCTCACCTTGCACTCCTGTCTAGGCAGGCACCATTTACCCAAGCACACGGGATAGCCTAGTGGTTAGAGACAGGTACTTTGGAGACACATAGCCTGGGTTCACATTCTTACTCCACAGACTACAAGCAGGGTAACTTTGAGCATTTTTCCAAACATCAGTCCCTGTATCTTTAATGAGAATAACAGTGTGGTCTGCCTTCTGATGTCATCCAGAAGATTAGAGTGAATGCAAAGGAAACACTGATCCCATGCAATGACATCAGGTAGGATGACATGTTACTAAAAGGGAAGTGCCAGCAGAGTGCTATGGCAATGTTGGGGAACACTTGCCCTAAATCGCACATCCGGCCTCAGCCCTGTGTAGGACCCTTGAGGCAGCTCGGTGTATATATAATGGGATGCTTCATGGGTTTTTCTATGCTAATCAAGCACCAGACAGTCAAGCACCAGACAGCCAAGCACATTCAGGATAGAAGTAAATGGGTAAGTTGACTACTCTAGCAGAGGTAGCACTTCTGGGGGAATAGAAAAAAAATGACTAGGTGAAGCTGGAGTAGTCTTGAACTGGAGTATAAGGCAGAAGGCTCCATGGGGCCGAGAGTCCAAGCAAGGAACGGTTAGAGAACACACCTGGCAGTTAGGGAGTGGAGGGAGGGCTGCTGCTGCCAGCCTGTGGCTGGACTTGGTAAATGGGTTGCATGGCAGGGAGATGCCAACAATATAGAAAACCTTTAGGGGATGGGTCTGGGGGCAGGGCCAAGCCAAGAGGCTGGGGAAGAGGAAACTGAGAGGGAAGGGAGGGAGACCTTAGGTTCCAGGGGCTATGGAATGTGTGAATAGATCACAGATTTGGGTCAGGCCTTCCCAATTAGCCTTGAAAGCGGAGAAAAATTCTCCATAGGCCTAAAGGGAAGAACAAAGTCAAGGAAGAAAGAAGCTCTGAGAATACCCTGAAGAGTTTCTGAGACTGCTCTGGCCTTTAAAATTCAGGGAGTATGGTAATCTAATAAACACCGCAACAAAGCGTTTGTCACCAAGCTAATTTTATTAGAACAGATCTCAAATGGCTAATTTCCTTTTACTAATGAGCAAATTAGTTGAATCTCTGATCTGCTTTTAAGGCACTTATACTAATAAAACATGAACTACAGTGAAATTTGTTGTGAGATGTGGTGATATGTGCATTTGGGTTGAAGGGAAGCTCCAACCAAGGAAGGTGGTTCTAATATGGCCCTGTCAAACTGAAGTGTCAGCCCAAGGGATCAGCCTAGGGGAGGAGCTAGGGATGGTCCATGGCCTGACAGGGCAGCAAAAGTGGGTGGTGCTTCTAGCAAAGCCCCTGAGTTGGGGCAAGATGGTCTTTAAGCTTTCAGCCAAGCTCCCTTGAGAGAGGGTCTGCCCTCTGCCTTCCCCACCTCCCAGCCCATGCATCCTGTGTGTAGAGAACTTTCTGAGACATTCCCAGCCCTCTGGTGATCCAGGATGGCTCACTCCAAAACTGAAAACATTAATGCCCAATCATCATTCTCAGGTCCAGAGTTGGGGGTCCCGACTTCAGCTCTTCAAGTCAGATATGCAGAAGCCAGGAAAGTGGAAGACATGATGACCCGCCTCTTCCCTAGTCAAAGGGGCTTTGGCTGGGCTCTGATCTGCAAGCAGCCATGACAGGCCTGGGAAAACAGCGGAGTCAGGGGTTGATTGCCATTTCCGGGGAGAAGTGTGCTGGAATACTTTCAGCCAATCAGAGCCCAGGAATTCTGCCTCCTGCCTGAAGGATGGGGTGAGAGGATGGGCATAGGCCAATGGCTCTGAGCTGAGATGAGGGGTCCCCGACTTGCTTTGGTGGTACGCTTGGTGTTGGCAGAGAGCGATATCCCAGGGAAGTGGCCCTGAGGTAAGACCGGGGAGGAGGGCTATGAAGTGGGTCCAACCCACCTGGCAAATATAGGCCATCCACCTGCGTCAACCAGACTTTGCAAAGAAGGTGTTTCCTGGAAAGGAAACCTAGGATCAGGCAGGCTCCTTGATCTCAAACATGCTCTAGTAGTTACTTAATGCCCAGAAAGGCTCGAGAGAGCTGAGGGTCTAGAGCAGTGGGCAGCACCTGAGAAGATGCCACAACAGTGAGCCTGACTGAAAAGCCTTCAGAATGCCCAACAGAAGAATGAGAACTTTCGCAAGTTCCAAACCCAGCTCAGCCACATACATTTAGATCTCGACTCACTCATTTAGTACTAGCTGTGTGTTTCGAGCCAAATTACTCGCCTCTCTGGACCTCAGTTTATTTCTCCTTAAAGGGGAGATATTCATACTTACATATCTAAGCTATCATATAAACTCAATGAGGAAAGAACTAGACATGTGGCAAGCACTCAACAAAAGTGTGTTTCTTATTTGCGCAGGCTGAAATTGGGAAGCTGTTGCCTCTTTTGTAAACATGCAAAAATTGTAAAGACAGTGTGGAGCTGCCAGAGAAAACAAAGGTAGGAAGTCCCCAGGTCATACACCGGGATGCTCACATAGCTGACTTGCTGAATGAAAAGGGAGCCTCAAGAGAAGAGTGTCTCATCACCAGAATCAATCAAGGACCTGATAAGGATGCCCCCTGGAAACCCTTGATCCCCTCCAGGGACTTCCATGCTTGCTGCCCTTGACCAGAACCTGCTGGAAATCAAGAATACCACAACCACCTTCCTGGCAAATCTGGCCCTTCTCTAAAATACCCAGGAAAGTCTCCTGTGATACAGCCTTCATCATAGAGATAGCTCCCTGGATCCAGTCTAAATTCAACCCCACAAACTACCGCTGCAAAGTCCCCGGGTAGCTTTTCATGGTAGGTACAATAGGGACAACACTAGGAGGTTAGAAGTGCAATTGGCCAAGGGTTTACAAAACAATCTATGCAAGCTCTTGTAGCCACTTTCCTTCATGTGAGTCAACAGCTCTGACCTGCAGTGGAAGCCACATCCACCAACCTCTTCAGGGCTCCTGTCCTCTCTCCATGAGCCAGCTTACTCTCCTCCAATCTGTTCATGCCCCTCCCCTTACCCCCTGCCCTCCCCCAGGGGCACCTCTCTGAAGTGCTCTGGCCTCATTCATTATTCAGTCACTTCCTCAGTTGAGAAGCCCAGGGGCCAGAGGGTTGGCAGTTGGTGCTCTTTCATCTCCCAGGTGCAGGGAATGTGAAAAGGCTGACTGCAGTCCAGGATGCGAAGGCTCCCAGTCCTGGGTGTGGGGAGCCCTCACACTTTATGCTCAAAAACCACCCCTCACAGGCTGTCCCCCAGATTACCCCACAGGGGCTTTGCCGCCATCCAGGGGAGCCATGACTGGATGTACCCATCCCCACCACTGCTTCTATGCTCAGAGCTCGGGTTTGATCCCAGTGTGAGTCCAACTGCCAGCTCTTTACAAGCAACAAGTAGTGAGACTTCACTCTTCTGTAAATAGCACGTGAGTCACCTGAGAATGAGCTTTGAGCTGAAGGCAGAATTAAAGCCTTGGCAAACCCCTGGGCAGAGGGAGAAAACCCCACCTGAAGTTGTACCAAGATACATGCCAAATCTAAAGCCCAAACAAGAACCAATCAGCTCCAGCGGCTGTACCAATTCCTGCTTCAATGGGCTGTGCAGGAGGTGGATGGGAGGGCAGAGGTCCCTCTCATAGGGTACCACAGATCACATGATGTGCATGCAATGGTGACAGGGCTCTGCTCCTCCCCTCTCTGTCAGCAGGTTTTTCTTTAGTCACTCACCTTTCCCTCCCAAGATACCAAGGACCAGCACCTTAGCCTTCAGTTGCTTGGAAAAATGCAAGAGTTGGAGGAAGAGGGAGCGATATAGGTTCGAATTACCTGGTCCTAAATATTTCTTATCCCTTTCCTGTCCTAGATCCATCTCCCTGCAGCTTTGAGCCCCTCTTCAGAATCAAAACTGGAATCTTTCATACACATCTGCAGCCACCATGAGTCATGTTCGATTCCTCAGTCAGGCCAAAGGATACAGAGCCAGCCTGGCCCCTGCATTGGAGGAGTGTTAACAGGAGAGCGCCCACGCTGCCTCAGATGGAGGAAAACGGAGGGGGAGACAGCACCCAGCAGGGATGGTGTCCATCTCTCTTTCCCCTGTGCCTAGTACTACAGGATCAGGCAAGGAGTGCGACGTGCACAGAGTCTTGGTCTTCCCCTTCACAATTCAGAAACAACCAAATGGGGCATCAAAGCAGAAGTCTCTCTGTAAGGCCAAAAGACAAAGTGGGAAGGAAAGCAGGATGCCAGGGACAGCTGCCCCCATGGGTTCCAAAGTATAGGTTTTCTCATAAAAATCTGGAGATGCCTATTAAGTGCTCAAAAAACCTGGGACCTAGTGAGGGGACCAGACAAGATCTCAAAAGTGTGACTTTTTCATCGACTCCTACAACTTAGGCTGCTTTTTCAAAACCTGACTCCCAGGTCTGTATTTTTTCCCTGTGCTCTCTGCTGTACTTTCCATGGATGAGGCCAGCCTTAGCGTAGAGGATGGGATGAGAGTTCTAGACTCTGGCCAGAAGAGATAAGTCCAGCCTGCCCAAGATTTGGTGGAGGTCCTAGACTGGAGGGCCTAGAGATCTCAAGCCTTCCAAAGATCAGGCGTTGGGGATCCTTGCCTGGGCCTTCTCTTAGATTTCATGGTGCACACCCTGCACTCCACATGGCTGTTCCTATAGTTCAGGCTCTTACCACCTCTGCCCAGGCCAATGCAATCTCTTAAATATTGGTCAAATACATCCTGTGTAACTCTGCTAAATTAATCTTCCTAAAGCACCACTCTGATCATATGCTCCCTGGCTCAGAATCCTTCAATGGCCCTCAACTGATTATTCAGCAAAGCCCAAATTCCTTTGCTTAGCATTCAAGATCCTCCATAAACTGGCTTAAGCTCTGCCCAAGTTTTCCCTATCATCTTCCACGCTTCAATTATACTTGATACTTTACCAGTTCCCAAATAGAATACATTTTCTTGTCTTGGAGCCCTTGGTCATGCTGTTTCTGCCACCTGAAACACCCTTCTCTCCCACACCCATTTATTGAATTCTCACCCACTGTCTAGGGCCCCACTCAAATATCAACTGCACCTACTCAGGTCCACACCAAGAGAAAGCCATCCCTACCTCTGAAACCCATGCAGGGCAGGGTACCTCCCTTAGGTGTTTGATCACATCTGCCTCTTATCACAGGGCCTCCATATGCACTTGTTTGTCCTCCCCCATGAGTGTAAACTGCTAGGACAAAGACTATCATGCATCTCCACAACCTAGTGAAATGAGGTTATTTAGTCTTGCTTGCTTTCTCAGATTTCCAAAGCTTTTCTTAAGAGAATCCAAGAGTCTAGGTAAGGATTTAGCTACTGTGAAATGCACAATGCTACAAGATGCAGGTAAATGTCTCCCTGCCTGTGGACAGAGGTGGGGGGGTGGGGAGGGGCGGGCGCTGTGCCTCTCAGTTGCTGGCTCCAAAACACAACTAGCCAAGGACTTTGAAGCAGGTCATAATGGGCCACAGAGGGAGGACATCCATCAGCCTTTAATCCCTTAGGGGGTCCTGTTCATGAGAGTCTAGGTTTAGGGGAGATGTGGGATTCACAGGCCTATCTGCCAGCATTCTTCAGACTCTGGAGCTGAGGAGGGTCTAAGAGAAGGGGGTACAGAGACTATACCAGTGCCTGTGCGGCTGCTCAGGGTCATATGTTCTAAATGGAAATCTCCCAAGCCTGAGAGGCCAGTGTATAGCAGGATCCATGAGATCCTTACTAACTTTCCACCCTCCTGCTGCCAGGTTTCAGTTACCCCTTCCTACCATTTAACCCCACAATCCTTGTCTTCCCCCGCCACACACACACACCCCAATAACCTGGTCTGAACAGCCCACCCAACCTGAAATGGGCTAGAGGGGCAGGACAATAAAGAAAACAAGGAACAATTAAGAACACCAAACCAGGAATCCAAAGGCCTGAACAAGGCAGAGCCACTTCTCCAAAGCTAAGTTTCCTCATCCAGAATGTACACATCAATAGCATTGATGGTAGTATTGATCAAATACATGCTGCAAAGCACTGTACATTCCTCATCTCACCTGGCAACAATGGCAAGGCACTGCCCCAGACTCTGAAACACCTGAGCTGCAATCCTTGTTATGCACTAACAGCACCATCTCACTCAGGTTTACTTATCTGTATAGTGAGAGGTGTTGACTTTAGTCACTGTGGTCCCTTTCCATCCTCACATGCTGTTTGTCCCTGACTGTCTGAAGTCCCTGGCCACCCCCAAGGGTGACTTGAAAACAAATGAAGGTGTGACTGTGGAGGTGCAGTATAGCCTGGGGAACAGACAGGATGACCTTGGGAGCCACAACTGGAAGGAGGAAGAAAAGTCTCGCCTGGGCTCAGCCTCCGATGGAACTTCACAGAGCCCAGACTGGCTGAGCCAGGTTTTTCCCAAGAGCCTGGGCCACTTGTACCATCACTCCTATCATAGCATGTTTGTACCTGGAAGTGGTAGGCTTTTTGTAGTTTTGAGTATAAGACCTTTAGACCCCCTCCCTCTGCTCTTTTCCTTATTAAATTTTTCCTCGCTGATCTTATGTAATATCCAAAATCAATTGTTCAATTTACTGTCTATTTAGAAATGAAAGTGGGACTTACAGAGGGAGCCTGCAAGCCAGGAGGCAGCCCCAGGCTGAGCCAGAGGCACTGGGAGGGAGAAGGCCGAGGCAGCTGGCTTCTAAGCTTGCTTGTAAAGGAGCTGAGTGCTTGGGGTCTCTGAGGGCCTCAGGGTTGGAAAAGGCCCAGAATTGAGCTCTCAATTGACAAGACCACCCACTCCCCTCCGCTGCTATGCATTACCCCCCACAAGGGCCTGCAGCATCAAGCCCTCTTGAGGCCACAGCTCAACCAGTGGGATGACACTAGACCAGTCAGTTCCAGCAATAGTTGGTCTTTAAAAGAAAGCAATTCAAACTCATATTGAGGCTGCTCACACACTCCTGAACCAGCTCCCCATGGGGCCGGGGTTCTAAGAAGGCTCAATGTCTAGAGATCCAAGAAGGAAGAGTTCTAGAAAATTCTGAACAGAAGCAAATGAAAAAGCCATGGAAAAACTGTGGAGATAGTAAAAAGATCAATGGTTGGCAGTGGTTAGGAGGGAGGGAGGGATGACTAGGTGGAGCTTAGGGGATTTTTCAGGCAATGAAACTGCTCTGCATGATAGGGTAATGTAGATCCATGCTATTAGGCATTTGTCAAAACCCATAGAACGTACAAAACCAAGAGTGAACCTTAATATAAACTATGAACTTTAGTTAACAATAATGTATCAATATTGGTTCATTGTAACAAATGTGTCACACTAATGCAAGATTTTCATATTAGGGGAAACTATGGGGGGAATATGGAAGCTCTGTACTTTCTACTCGATTTTCCTTTAAACTTAAAACTGCTCTAAAAATAAGTAAAAATATTAATTAATAATAATAATTATAGGCAAAATCTGGAAACAACCCAAATATCCATTATTAAGTCAATGCTTAAAAAATCTGCAGTACATGCGTACCATGGAACACAACTCAACAATAAAAGAAATGAACTATTCTCTCTCTCTCTCTCTCTCTCTCTCACACACACACACACACACACACACACACACACACACACACAACTCCAGGTTCTAGTGACAGAGCCACTAACTTGCTATATGACCCTAGGCAAATCACTTGCAGTTTCAGGACCTCAGTGTGGTCCTATGTGAGCCTTTTCACTCCAGTCCATCTTACTGCCTCACTCTTGTGATGAGATGAAGTATGAGATGATGCCATATTTGATCCCTCTCTCGCCTCCAAGGGGCTACACAGCCCCTAGCTCCTTGGCAGCCCTGATGGCCACCCCGCTCTCAGGGTTTTTCTCTAACCAGGCTTAGGTCTCTGCTCTACTGGCCCATGAGCCCAGGATTAGCAGTAACAGCCTCCTCCCTTACCCCACAAGGTTCCAGTCACTCTGGAGTCTCAACTCACTTTCCCACACCACCCCCAACCCTGTTCCAGCTCTCCTTCTGCTCTCCTGACTTGTCCATACATCACCAGGAATGCAATACCCTTAAAAAAAAGAAAACCATTTTGCGCTGAACTAACAGAGTCAGGCCTCATTGTTCCCAATATCACCAAGCAATTTCTGAGCTAGGGGAGTGTTGAATTGGAGCAGGAAGATGGGCAATTGGGCAGGGTCAGCTGACATGGTGGGAAGTGGGGATTGAGAGCTCCAGGGAAGTGGGAGGAAGGGCTCAGCTTGGGATTAGGGAAAAATAACGCTGGGGCCTCTGGAGGTGCAAGCAGAGATGATGATACCCTAATATTTTCTACCTCTATACTTCCAACCCCACTCACTTTGCTCAACTATAGAATGTAACTTACTTACCAATTAATAAAATCTCCTTTAAGTAATGCTGACCTGCCCTAATAGCTCACCCTCCCTAGCTGCAAGTTTATACAACAGAAATTCCAGCCAAAGAGAGGTTGAGTGACTTCAGAACCCACAGAGATTACCCAGTCTCTGCCTGCCTAAGGACTACCAAGTATCCTTCAAAGAAAATCCCCAGGTCCTTCCTCTAGGAAGCACTCCCTACTCTGAGAGAATTATTTATCCCCCATCCCCACCTACCACAACATTTGGCTCTTGCCCTTTTATCACCTCTCACATTTATTTAGCTCCTAGGCCACATGAATACAAACACAGCACTGAGCTCTGCAAGTTAACAACCTAATGCCATAATAAATTATATTTATGAGCATGGACCATATTTATTTATTTGTCTTTATATCTTCAGTCTCAAATACTGTTCCAGATATATAGTAGGGACTTAATAAATGTTAAACGGAGAGAATACCCTGGTGGCTGTACAATTCTGAACACAGTGTTGATTGACTGACATCAATTATCTACAGGAACATCAAAAAACTCTTAAGGGAAAGAAATTCATTTCCCACAGTCCTAGAACAATGCTGTCCAACAAAACCCTCTACAATGACAGAATGTTCTATATCTGAGCTGTCCAATACATAGTCACTAACTATATGGGGCTATCTGAGCACTTGAAATATGGCCAGTGTGACAGAGGGACTGAATTATACATTTTAATTCATTTTAATTTGCATAGCCAAATTGGACAGTGCCATTCTAGAGCTAAAATACTTAAACAGTGTCTTGTATAGATTGAATACTCGATAAATATTAACTATTACTATTACTGGCACATAGTAGGCATAAAAAAAGTTTGTTAAGTCTGAATGTGCATCTACAAAAGAATGTTTGCTAATATATACTGATCACTTACTAAATATCAAGCACTGTGCTAAGAATTTGGCAATAACCCTAAGAGTTAGATATGATTATAAACATGCCTGATTCCAGAATCCCCACTCTGCCTGTTTCCTCATCTATAAAATGAGCATTAGAATAGTATCTATGTCAAACGTATGGCAGGTAGATACATAAGATAATGTGTATGGCCTGTGCTAGTATAAAGCAGTGGTTCCCAGTTGGGGCAATTTTCCCCTCAGAGGACATTTAGCAGTGTCTGGAGACATTTTGGGTTGTCCCGACTGGAGTGTGAGGAGGTTGCTACTGGCATCTAGTGGGATGAGGCCAGGGAAGAGGCCAGGGATGCTGCTAAACATCCTACAAGCACAGGACAGCTCCAACAACAGAGTCCCCACTCTCTAGACACTTGTGATGAAACTGCACTGATGCAAGGCTAAGAAAGAGAGGAGGAGCCAGGTGACTGAGTCACCCAAGACTACAAATGGAGGGGTCAGATCATTCCATCCCACTCCCTCACTTCCCAGGTGAGAAGCACAGAGGGCAGAGGAAAAGCATGAACCACAGACAATGTGGACAAAAAGCATGGAGTTTCTGAAGAGGTCAATCACCCTCTGTACCCCACTTTTCCTATATACAAAGTATAAATAATACATTATGCTCCTCCATTTGACTGAAAGCTGCCCAATCTGCAATGAGGTTAACACGTCATCCAAATGCCATCAACATCACTACTAACAACATGTGTCATGTACTGCACTAAGGGCAAAGTCTCATTTAGCCTCAAAACAACCCTATTTTAGAGATGAAATAACTGAGTTCAGCCCCAGACCCTAAGACTCTAGAGCAACAGCTCTTAATCACCATGCTGTACTTCTTCTTGATGTCAGACTGGAGCCTGGACAATGAATGAAATGGGCCAAATTCATACTCTGCCCTCCACATAACACAACTAGAATCACCTGCCCTTGCCATGCATTTTCATTCAGACCCTGAATCACTGCACAAATTGTAAGGGTCTCTCCCACATCCTAGCTCAGTGCTTGGCATCCAAGATTGAGATGGGGAGGTTCGCTCCTTGAGCTCCATGGATGAAAGCCAAAGTCACAGCTTCTTTCTACTGTGCACAAGCCCCAGCCTTGACACTCATAACCTGATCTGGGCCTGGGAGATAACAGAGATAATAAAACAATAACACTGCATGGAAGAATTAGTCTTGGAATCCACAACACCCTATAGGAGTTTGGAGCTCACATCTCAAGTGCTTAGATATCAGGAGATAGGGAGAGAGAACAGAGAGAGTTTCATCAAATTTATACACTTGCTCTGGAACTTGAAGGTGTTCTCCTGACAAATTCACAGTGAGACACGAAGAAAAAGGCATTCCCAGCAGAGCGATTTGTGTGAACAAAGGCAGAGGTGGGCAAGGCAGTTGATGCCAGAAAACAAAGGTTCCAGTATGGTCAGAGAATGGGAGACACAACAGGGCCACCTTGTGATGCAGGCAGACAAAGAGGGGCTAGGCAGTGGACATCCAAAAGCATCCTTTAGATAGGGGTAGATGAGTGTAAACGCTGCTTCAAAAGAGATCTGCAAGGGAATTATCCATGGGGGTAACAAGCAAGCGCTCATTTAGCTTATATCCCACATTATACAAACACGGCATTGAGCTCTGCGAGTTAAGGCCCTAATGCCACTCTAAATTAAATTCATCAGTGTCTTAATTAAGATCTATATTTAGTTCTTAATTAAAGGGGAGAGAAAAATCCATGATGTTGCATAGCAGAGATTTGGAATGGAGATAAATCATCCCTGCCAAGTATACTGGGCACATGCCCACCCCCTCTCAAGACTCAGCCCCCTGCCAGGGCAGGCAATCCTTTAATCCTTCTTTTTTTCCTTCTTCATTCTTTTCTTTCTTCTTTTATTTATTCCACATCTATTTATTGAGCACCTACTATGTGCCAGGTACCAAGCTTTGATTCTGGGGCACAGTAAAGAATTAGATAGAAATAGTCTCTGCCCTCAAGGGTCTTACACTATAGAGAAGAATGCCAATGGATTCATATATGTCTCAGCTTTGAGACCCCCTGGGTTTCCACTGCTCTCCAGGCCCTTGCAGCAGGGAGAATCCTGGTGTCCAGACACCCTAGGTGATGCCATGGCTGATGCCTTCATCCTATGAGTCAAAGAGAGCCTTGAAGAGTGGCCATGTGGGTCCTCAAGTCGTTCTGCGCACCCCATGCTGGTCAATCTCCCAGATGGGCCAGCTACAGAGCAGACCCTCAGAACCCCTGTTTCACAATCCCATCCCCTCAAGCAAAGGATGAAGACTAGTAGTCGGGAGGATGAGGAAGGGGTCTGAGTTTCCCTTCAACCATAAGATTCTAGGAGTCTCTGACACTAACTGGGGTACTATGCCCTAACAGTGGCTTCTCTGAACAGGGTTTATGAAGGAAGATCACAAAAAAA
>NW_011889286.1:1056541-1058418 GCF_000151845.1 Pteropus vampyrus | reverse complement strand
CTGGGATGCGGTGAGCCCCATGGGATGCCCGAGCCTAGCTGCCCTGGGCCCACGGGCGCCAGGGAGGTGGCAAAAACCTGGCACTTGGAGGTTCCAGGGGCGCAGGCTTGAATCTCAGCGTCCCCTTGTCGACCGTGTGGTCTTGGACATGTCACAACCTTTCTGAGCCCCAGAACCTACCCATTTGTCCAGACTGCCGCGGAGATTAAATGAGATGCGTGAGAAGGGGCTGAACTGCGCGGAATCACTCGGCCTAGCTGCATGGCTCTCCGCAAGGACGTAAGGATCTGGAAGCCGCTACCCCAAACAGCGCATCCTCCCTGCCAACACTGTGAGCAGAGGCTACACGCTCCAGACAGTATAGAAATGAATAATAAAGCTAGCGTTTTGGTGGCGCGGCTCCTCCCCATGAGCTAATTAGGTGGTGTTTGTAAAGCACTTTGAAAAGAAAACACGCCCCGAGTGTAAATTATCATTAGTCCTGTCCCAGCACGCTTTCGAACAGCGCAGGAAGCCCTGGAGTGTCTCCTGGCCAGCCTGCACTGCAACTGCTGGGCGGGGAGTGTAGACCGCAAGCCCGCGCGGACTGCCGTCTGTCTGCACCCTCTACCCATCCTGACTCTCGATCTCTTTCGCAGACCCTCTGAAAATCAGGGCGCCAGGATAGAGATGAGGGAGGAAGATGTATCCATCCACACTCCGGATAAAGGCGAGGGGTGTCCAGGAAGGCCTCACTGAGGAGGCACCCCACGTTTTGGAGGTGTAGGAGTCAGCCGATATACTGATTTTCTGGTACTGCTGCCAGACAGCCCTAAGCAATATGTCTTCCTGAACATCGCAGGATGTTGCCACCACCACCACCACACACACCCAGAACCCACCACCTCTCCCCAATCCTCACCCACAGATTGCTCCCAGAACCATGCCTTTCACTGACCAGAAACCCTGTTGCCTAATCTCTGCTTACTGTGAGGCCCCGGCCAGGGCTGAAGAACCTTGGGGTTGCAAACTTGAGCTCAGAGCAGGTTCTGGGTATACCAGGCAGTAACTCAGCCTTTTGCTCAAAGTGAGACTGCTCTGGAAGTCTTAAAACCAACACAAAGACTAAATATTAAGTTCTTTTCCCCTCCTTTCTTAGCAATGGTGACTATAAGGTCCAAACCGATGACAGCCAGCTGGAAGCACAGCCAAACCCTGGTCTCCATAGTGCTGAATGAAGACACCTTATTGCTCCCTTGAAATAACTACAATACTTAGAAATAATAACGAACGATGTGTAGAGTTCATTATCATTTGTGAATTGCAGCGATATGCATTATCTCAATAGGTCCTAATGAGCTACTTAGGCTCAGAAGTATCAGAGGATGTGCCCTAGGTCACACCCTGGTTAATGGCAATGCTGGGGCAGGAGCCCAGAGATGCCATCTCCAGATCCTGGGCAGTACCTCTTAGAGTGACTGGAATCATATTTTTTAATGCATTCAATTCTTTCCACTGTCGCTCATGCGGCTTTCCTAAAAGTGAGCATTTATCCACCCACAAGCATTTTTGCCCGGAGATGTTTCCTGATGCCTTCAGAAGCTTGTAGATGTGGCTGAACCCCTAGACCTCTTCCTCAGAAGCATGAAAAGACAAGCTACTTTAATGAGGGGGGGTGCAGGGAAGGGAATGGATAGAGGATAATCCCCACTCTCTGAGACAAAAGACTCTAAATTCTATGAAGCAGAGATTCGACAGCACCTATTCCTTTCTCTTCCTTAATTCTTAACACCATGTTTAACCATGTGGGTTGAATTCCCAGCGAACAAGGGTAAAATGGAGAAGCAGACAGCCTGGGGCCTGAGAGAAGGAAGGAGAGGCAAGGAGACCTTCACTGA
>NW_011889286.1:1050791-1055716 GCF_000151845.1 Pteropus vampyrus | reverse complement strand
AAAGTGCCTAGGGGTCATGAAAGTCAGGGGCAGGAGGATGAGGGATGTGAGAATAGGAGGTAACTTCCCTGGAGGCATAAGGGAGCTATGACTTCCCGGGACAACCAGAGCCGTAGATGGCCTGGCCCCTCACAGGCAGTGCCTAGGTCCAGGTGGGGAGAAGTGGCCACTGAATCAGCTCAGAGTTGCCATGGTGATTATGATTGACACTGGGGCAATGCTCCTAGAGAGACCTCAACTCTGCAGACTGGGCCCTGTCAGTGTGTTAGCTGGCAGGGCTCAAATGAGAAAGGAGAGGGAAGAGGACTGGATTCAGAAGTGGGAGGATCTGGTCTTGGTGGCTTTGGATAGAAAAAAATAAATGTAAATGAGGTTCAGGTGAGCACATTTGTTTGCTAGTCAATATGTGGGCACTTTTTGAGCCCGAGCTGGGCATTCTTTATTCTTGTTCAGAAATGAAGAGGAAGAAAAGAAAAAGAAGTACCACTCTGACCAGGGCTCCCTCACCTCCTCTTGCTCCCCCTACCCCCCCTTCACTTCATCCCCATCCCAATGCCCTGCAAGGTCCCGAACTTTGTGTATGATGAGCAAGTGGCCCCACCTGTAGTCAGAGGTCACGTTCACTAATCCAGAAATTAAAGTGCCCGGAGAAAACTGGCTAATCAAATTATACATTCCTGAGAACCATTTATAAGCCGGTACATTCTTTAATCTTAATTAGAAATCTGAGCAGCTCCCGCCGTCTCTGTAATCAACATTTAAACAGTGCTGACCCCCATGGCGCTAACCTTGAGAGCCACACACCCACCAGAGAGCTAGTCGCTATCTCCTTCCTGGAGAAGGGGTGTTGTGGGGCTGCAGGCAAGGTTGAATTACTTGGCTGCCCTCTCAATATCCCGTGTCCTCCCCTCCCCAAGGACAAACATACACAGAATCTCAACCTATTAAATTAACTCCCCACTCAATCCCCACCACAAGCCAGGACCCGATCTAGGTTCTTGTACCTCTCACCTAACAATTATTACACCTTTCTAGCTGGCCCACTCTTTCTACAAACTACATCTGACCATGACGATTTCTATGAAACTCCTCTGAGTTGCTTTAGTGCCTTCAAGATACAATTCAATACCCTCTCCCCCGAGCACAATGCCTTAGCCTTTGAGGTCCAGCCCTGCCTACCTCTCTACCTCACTCCCCCATGACACGGAGGGGGTTCAGAGTATGCCACCCCAAAACATGCCACTCTGGCATAGGGATTATTTTGAGCTGAAGGCAATTTTGAGAAAGCAGACATGGGACAAACTCTGTGGCCTCCTTCTCTCTAGCAGGAAGGTAGGATGGCTCTTAATCACTAGACATCAGAGGAATCTACATTACAAATTTTGCTAAAACAACCCTTATCTTCCATTAGTTTCCTCCATATATTTACCTTCCCACAGTTTGCCATCCTTAAAAGCCTAAATTCTCTATAAATTTATTGCTCTTTGTTAAGATGCTATATAAACCCATGTTCTAACCATCCCTTTGAGTTACTCATCACCGAGTTCTTCCATGTGTATGTGGGATGCACACATTAACAAACTCTGTTTTTCTCTTGTTAACCTATTTTTTTTAAGACTAATTATCAGGGCCCCAGGCAATGAACCCAAGACGGGTAGAGGAAAAGAGTTAGTTTTATTTTTTTGCCTTCCCCGTAACACTGAACTAGCACCCTCTGGATACACTGGACACTTTAATTTTCTGAGCTTTTGCATGTACTGTGCATTCTGCCAGGAATGTTTTCCTCTGGCTTTAAAAACCTAGTCAATTCCTGTTTAGTCTTTAAAACCTTGCAAGGAAAACATGTTCACACAAAGGTTTGTACAGGAAGGTTCATAGCAACATGATTCATAATAGCCTAAAACTGGAAGCAATCCAAATTTCCATCAACCAGTGAATATATAAACAAACTGTGGTATATCCATCCAATGGACCACAATTCGGCATTACAAAGAAATGAACTACTGCTCCACGCAATAACAAAAATGAACCACAAAAGTGTTATGCTAAGAAGCCAGACACACAAGACTATGTATTACATGATTCTATTTATATGAAATTTCCAGAAAAGGCAAACCCATAGAGGCTGAAAGCAGATTAGTGGTTTCCTTATGCTGGAGTAGGGAACAGTAATTATAGCACACAGGCATGAAGGGAATCTGGGGATGATAGAAATGTTCTAAAATGGGCTTGTGGCATTAGTTGCTCAATTGCTTAAACTTAAAATACTATTGAAGTGTACACTTACAATGGGTGAACTCTATAGTATGAGTAAAATGAACAGAAAAGCTGTTAATCAGTAAAGCTAATTAATGGATGGATGGAGAAATGAATAGATAGATCTGTGATGAAATATGTGAATTGAGTATTCACTGAAAAATTCTTTCAACTTCTCTGTATACTAAAAAATTTTCCTACTAAAATGTTTGGGAGGGCAGGTCTTTGGTCCTTGATTCTTTCTCCTCACTCCACACACCAACTCTGAAAAGAATTCATCACTCCTCTTTACTAATTTTGTTTACCTTACACAGACTTTTTTCCTTGTGAAGCTGATCTTTGTCCTGCCCAGGGCCACTTGAAGAACCCTGTTACTTTTGCAAAGACGAGTCTAGAAAAAGTTCATTGTTTAAGGGATTGAGATTTAAGATATAACAAAACCAGTGTTTTGGCATTTTGTTTTGTTTTAATGGTTTAGCAAAATTTGCCTTACCTTTTGGCTGTTGGCAGCAGAAGCCCAATTTACACAGAAAAGCCAGTGCCTTTGGGGAGGAAAGAAATAGATGAGTGGCCTAACTTCTGCTCCCTAAGACTTAAAGTCAGGGAGATCTGTGGCTGGACTAATGGCCTGTAAAATCCAGGCCCCTGAAATAGAATTCTCTTAAGGAAAGAAGGTATCCAAATGAGTGAGCTGAGCCCAAGTCAAGGACATAAAAGTGCACAGAAGATGACTGGTTTGGGCAAACCATGTATAGGTACAGAAGTTCCTGTAGACTCAGAGATACTTGGACAGTGCTGGTACTTTAGTAACAATGGCTGAGCATGTGAACTTGATCCATGAGTGCTGCAAGTATGAAGCCCAAGTTTTGGGCCCTACTGTGGCCTAGAATGGGCCTTAGGGTCAGGGGACAAGAGCACTGTCAGCTATGAAAAGCCATAGCAGTTCCATTCAAGATGGCAGAGTAGAAAAATGCTGTACTCGCATCCTCTCACAACCACATTAAAATTACAACTATGTTATAGAACTGTCAAACTGGAAAACTATCTGAAGACTATAGGACTTCTAAACAGAAGTTCTATAACTAAGGATATAAAGAAGAGGCCACATCAAGACTGATAGGAGGGGGTACAGATGCAAAAGAGGCTGATCCAATACCCATGTGTGGTGGTTGAACATCAGGAGGGATATCTTGGCTGCGAACACCTCCCCAGTGTTGCAAAGGAACACAGCCCTACACCAGGATTCCCAGCCCAGGGTTCCAGTGCCAGGAAGAGGAGTCCCCACAAAATCTGGCTGTGAAAATCAGCAGAAATTCTGACTGTCTGGGGGAAATGGAAGGGAGTTGAAAACCCAGACACCCTCTTAAAGGGACCATGCGCAGACTCACTCACTCACAGGCAATCACCATGGGCTCTGAAGGACAGACGGCAGATTGGAATGTGCCACAGACATACTGGGAAAGACTGAGTTGTTTGGCTTCAGGGCAAGGGCTGGAACAACAGACACCATTATCCCTGTGTTGAGCCCTCCTCCTGTGCAGCATACAGGCAGGCACCATCTTGATTGTGTTGAGCCCTCCTTCCACACAGCGAAGTCTGAATCGGCATTGGCCTAGTGAAATCTGCTCGCTCCACCCTGGTGACCCCCTGAGACCCTGCCATATCCAAGTCCCACACTGCCAGAGGAAATTTCATGGATGGGCAACCAGCCCCACCCTATACTCTCAGTAGGAAGCCCCTCTAAAAGCAATCAATAGGCCTCAGCTAAGCACCTTGGGAGGCACTTTCAGTGGTGGGCAACTAGCCCTGGCCCAAGTATTTCTCAAACAAGTCTCAGGGGTCTGCAGGCCTGAGGACAGCAGCTGGCCTCAATGTGATCTGAGATTTTTGCAAGTAGCCTCAGGCTCAGCACTGGCACCAAATCAGAATCTGCATTAACCTGGGGAACACAACTTGCCATACCCTGGTGGCTCCCTGGTGACTCCCTGGGATCCTGCCTCAGCCAACTCCCACACCATCCAAGGATCTTTCAGCTGCTGAGCCTTATGGGCAGTGGGCAGGCAGCTTCAGGCTTTGGGGTACCCTGGGCCTTTTGCCGAGCTGCCCCAGACCAGGTACTCATGGTAGCCAGACTCAAACCAGTGGTAGCATGGCTTCTTCTGCATGCATCCAGAACAAGCAGCAACCAACTGAATATAGCTTTGTAGCTCATACCAGAGAGCCCGGGGCTGGTTACAGGCAGTGGTAGACCTTTGCTTGCACAGAAGCCTCGCCCAGGGGGCTCCAAAACCAACAGACCCGGAGGCTGGCATCAGACCTCAACAGAACAGCACCCAAAGAGTGGTCTCAACAGGCATACGAGCCCACTGGAGCAAATACTACCCCATGAGGTCAGTCTCTACAAAACAGCTTATACTCTGTAGGCGTGGCCAGTCTCCACAGCCAGACAGCCTAAGAGTCAGTCTCACCCACTGACATGCCAACAGCAATCAAGGCTCAACTAAAAGAGGAAGATGCACACAATCTAGATAAGGAATTCTCCTGGAGCATGCAGCGCAAGTGATCAGAGAGACGGTGCCACGGGGCCACACAGGACACTTACTACATAAAGCCACCTGGCTAAGACTGGGAGACATAGCAGATGTGCCTAATACATGGAAACAAACACA
>NW_011889286.1:1045683-1050741 GCF_000151845.1 Pteropus vampyrus | reverse complement strand
GTGCCACGGGGCCACACAGGACACTTACTACATAAAGCCACCTGGCTAAGACTGGGAGACATAGCAGATGTGCCTAATACATGGAAACAAACACAGAGAGGCAGCCAAAATGAGAAAACAAAGAAACATGTCCAAAATGAAAGAATAGGAGAAAACTCCAGAAAAAGAACTGAATGAAATGAAAGCAGGCAACCTATCAGATACAGAGTTCGAAACACTGGTTATAAGGATGTTCAAGGAACTTAAGGGAAGAATAGATGATCTCAGTGAAAACTTCAACAAGAAGATAGTAAGAATAAAAAAGGACATAGATAACATAAAAAATAACTAGTCAGAAATGAAGAATACAATAACTAAAATGAAGAATACACTAGAAGAAATCAACAGCAGATTACATGAAGCAGAGGACATCAAGCATACCAACATTTTTTTTTAATAATTTGACTTTATTTTTATTTTATTTTTTTATTTTTATTTATTTATTTTTTAGGCAAGGCAATCCTTGGTTGACCTCACAGATTGCAAGGACCTCGTCAGCTTACAATCCCTAATTTTTTTATTTTTTATGCCTACAGCCCCTGGTCTTCCTAAGTGGTCTCACATCCAAATAGTAACCAAGCCCGACCCTGCTTAGCTTCCGAGATCAGATAGGATCGGGCTTGTTCAGAGTAGCATGGCCATAGATAAGCATACCAACATTTGCATCATAGGTATATTGAAAAGAGAAGAGAGACAAGAAATTGAGAATCCATTTGAATAAATAATGACTTAAAACATTTCTAACCTGGCAGAGGAAATAGACATACAAGTCCAAGAAGCACAGAGAGTCCCAAATAAGATGAACTCAAACAGATCCACACAAAGACACATCGTAATTAAAATGCCAAAGAGAGAATCCTAAAAGCAGCAAGAGAAAGGCAGCTAGTTATGTGTACTACTCCCAGAAGACTATAAGCTGATTTCTTAATAGAAACTTTGCAGGCCAGAAGAAATTGGCACAAAATATTCAAAGTTATAAAAAACAAGGACCTACAACCAAGACTGTTCTACACAGCAAGGCTATCAACTAAAATTGAAAGAGAGATAAAGAGCTTCCTAGACAAGAAAAAGTTAAAGGAGTTTATCATCACCACCAAGCCAGTATTATGAGAAATCTTAGAGACTTCTTTGAAAGAAGGACTGGATAATAATAACATAAATATAAATAATAAAATGGCAATAACTACATACCCAACAATAATCACTTTAAATGTAAATGTATTAAATGCTCAAATCAAAAGACATAAGGTAGCTGAATGGATAACAAGACCCATACATGTGTCTACAAGACTTCAGATCAAAAGACTCACACACATACTGAAAGTAAAAGGATGGAAAAAGATATTTCATACAAATGGAAATGAAAAAAAAAAGCTGGGGTAGCAATAGTTATATCAGACAAAATAGACTTTTAAAAAAAGCTATAATAAGAGACAAAGAAGGACATCACAAAATTATAAAGCAATCACTCCAACCAGAGGCTATAACCCTTGTAACCGTTTATGTACCCAACATAGGAACACCTAAATACATAAAGCTAACATTGACTGACATAAAGGGAGAGATCAACAGTAATACAGTCACAGTAGGGGATTTTAACACCCCATTGAAACCAACAGACAGATCTTCCAGAGAGAAAATCAACAAGTAAACAATAGCTTTAAATGACATACCACACCAGATTAATTTAATTAATATTTTTTAGAGCATTTCACCCTAAAGTAACAGAATATACATTCTTCTCAAGTGCACATGAAACATTTTACAAGATAGACAACATGTTAGGTCATAAAACAAGTTTCAGTACATTTCAGATTGAACTTGAAGAGGAATTTGCATTCAAAAGGCTAATCAGCTCTCTGTTCTGCTTCTGTAAATATGCTTGCTGCATGAGCTGTACTCAAAATTGACTAAAGACTCACCTCCCCTTTTGTTTGCTAAGCAACAAATGTAACTGTTTGTACCCCCTAGCAACTCCTGTGCTTTGTAGCACTTTGTAACTGTCAGTTACCCATAGCAACAGCTGCCCCTGTAATGTAATGTAACTACCTGCAACCATAGCAATTCTCGCTACTTTGTAACAGTCTGAGGACAAATTAACCAATCAGCCCATGCCAAAAAGGGTCTATATAAGGAATGTTGCAACTGAGCTCTGGGCCCAGATCTTCAGAGTGCTAGTTCCTCTGGGAGCACCAGCGTAATAAACCTGAGTTCTCCAACTCTCTGAGTGCTGCTTGGTTTCTCGCCAGTCTAATTTTGGATCTTTTCTGCAACAAAATCATAACAAGTATCTTCTCCAACCACAATGGCATGAAACCAGAAGTCAGTTACAAGAAAAAACCTGAAAAACACATAAAAACATGGAGGCTATATAATATGCTATGAAACAATAAATGCATTAACAATGAGATCAAGGAAGCAATCAAAAGATACCTGAGACAAATGAACGTGAAAACACGAACCTAAAATCTATGGGACAGAGAAAGAGCAGTCTTAAGAAGGAAATTTGTAGCAAATAGGCCTACCTTAAAAAACGAGAAAAATCTCAGATAAACAATCTAACCTTATACTTAAAAGAATTAGAAAAAGAACAGTAAACAAAGCCCAAAGTGATTAGAAAGGAAAAAAATTATAAAAATCAGAGAGGAAATAAACAAAGTAAAGTCTAAAAACAATAAACAAAAGGTCAATAAAACCAAGAGCTGGTTCTTTGAAAAGATAAATGAAGAGATAAACCATTAACCAGGCTCACCAAGAAAAAAAGAGAGAGGCTGCAACTAAATAAAATCAGAAAAGAAGAAGTCACAACTGGCACTACAGATACAAAGGATTATAAGAAAATACTACAAGCAATGATATGCCAACAAATTGAACAATGTGAAAGAAATGGATACATTCATAGAAATATACAATGTTCCAAGACTGAGTCAAGAAGAAACAGAAAATCTGAACTAATCAATTACAACTAATGAAATCGAATCAACAATCAAAAAACTTCTAGCAAACAAAAATTCTAGATAGTGAATTTTACCAAACATTCAAAAAAGAAATAACACCTATTCTACTCAAAGTATTCAAAAAATTTCAAGAGGAGGGAAGGCTCTCATGCTCATTTTACAAGGCCACCATTACTTTGATTCTTAAACCAGACAAAGACATTACAAAAAATAATAATAAATTATAGTCTAATATCCCTAATAAACATAGGTGCAAAACTCTTCAACAAAATATTAGCAAACCAAATGTAGCAATACATTAAAAGATCATATACCATGATCAAGTTAGATTTAATCTTGGGATGCAAGTTTGGTTCAATAACCACAAATCAATTCATGTGATATACCACCGAAACAATTGAAGGGTAAAAATCATATGATCATATCAATAGATGCAGAAAAGGCAATTAACAAAACTCAGCATCAATTTGTGATAAAAACTCTCAGCAAAATTAGATTAGAGGAAACATACCTCAACATAATAAGGGTTTTCTTGACAAATCCACAGCTAGCATCCTACTCAACAGAGAAAAGCTAAAGGTGTTTTCCTTAAGATCAAGAAGAAGGCAAAGATGTCCACTTTTACCATGTTATTCAACATAGTATTGGAAGTCCTAGCCACAGCAATTCAATAAGAAAAAAAGACGTAAAAGGTATACAAATTGGAAAGGAAGAAGTAAAACTGACATTATTTACATGTCATTATTTACAGATTACATGATATGATACAGATAGAACCATAAAGATTTCACCAAAAAAAAAAAAATGGTTAGAGCTGTTAAATGAACTCAGTAAAGTAGCAGGATTAATATTCAGAAATCTACTCTATTTTTGTACAGTTATGAACTATCAGAAAGATAAATTAAGAAAACAATCTCATTTATAATCACATCAAAAAAAAAAATAAAATACCCGAAGGGGAATGGAGATAATCCACGTGCAGAAGAAAAAGGACAACTCTATATATATAACTATCCTTTACATATTCATAATGTTAACCACATGCCAAAGATTCAGAACTGAAGTATATAACATAAAACAAGAGTGATGAGAGGCAAAACCCACAAAAGCCAACCAAAATAAAAAAAAAAAAATACAGAAACACAAGGACAAGGAAGGAATGGAAACACCAAGATACAAGAAAGCAAAAGATAAAATGGCTATAAGAAGACCTCATATTTCAATAATCACTCTAAATGTAAGTGGACTGAACTCAATAATAAAAAGGCACAGAGTTGCAGATTGGATCAAAACAAAACAAAACAAAACAAAACAAAACAAAACAAAACTATATGCTTCCTCCAGGAGCCACATCTCAGCTCCAAAGACAAATATAGACTCAAAGTGAAAGGATGGAAAATGATATTTCAAGCAAATGGCATTCAGAGAAAAGTAGGAGTAGCAGTACTAATATCAGACAAAATAGACTTCAAAATCAAAAAAGTAAAGAAAGATACAGAGGCACACTTCATAATGATAAAGGGAATCATGCAACAAGAAGACATAACACTTATTAATATCTATGCTTCCAATTAGGGAGCCCCAAAATATATAAAGCAGTTACTAACAGAACTAAAGGGAGAAACAGACCAAAACACTATCATAGTATAGGACCTAAATACCTCACTGTCGGATATGGACAGATCATCCAAACAGAAAATCAATAAGGAAATAACATCCTTAAATAATACATTAGACTAACTGGACATAATTGACATTTACAGAGCCTTCCATCCCCAAACAGCTGCTTATATGTTCTTCTCTAGTACACATGGAACATTCTCAAGAATCAACCATATACTGGCACACAGAGATAGCCTCAACAAATATAAGAAGGTTGAAATCATACCAACCATATTCTCTGGTCATAATGCTTTGAAGCTAGAGATCAACTGCAAAAAGAAATCAGGAAGAAACACAAATACATGGAGATTAAACAACATGCTACTGCAGAATAACTGGGTCAGAGAAGAAATAAAAAGAGAAATCAAGAGGTACATAGAAACGAATGATAATGATAGTG
>NW_011889286.1:1043194-1044698 GCF_000151845.1 Pteropus vampyrus | reverse complement strand
TGAAAGACATTGCAGAAATACAAAAGACTATAGGAGAATGCTATGAAAAAGTATATAACACCAAATTTAATAACCTAGAAAAAATGGACCAGTTCTTAGAAAAATACAACCTTCCTAGACTGAATCAAGAAGAACTGGAAAATCTAAATAGACTGATCAGCAGTATGGAAATTGAAACAATCATTAAAAATCTACCAAAAAGTAAAAGTCCAGAACCAGATGGCATCATCAGTGAATTCTACTAAACATTCAAAAAAGATTTAATACCTATTCTCCTCAAACTCTTCCAAAAAATCAAAGAGGAGGCAAGACTTCCCAATTCATTTTATGAGGCCAATATTACCCTGATACCAAAACCTGGTAAAGATAACACAAAAAAAAGAAAACTAGAGACCAATATCTCTTATGATCACAGATGCAAAAATCCTAAATAGGATAATAGCAAAACACATACAGCAACATAGCAAAAGGATTATACACCAAGATCAAGTGGGCTTCATCCCAGAGGCACAGGTATGGTTCAACATACACAAATCGATTAATGTGATACACCACATAAACAAATTAAAAAATAAGAATCATATGATCATATCAATAGATGCAAAAAAGCCTTCAACAAGACACAGCACCCATTTATAACCAAAACACTTAACAAAATCAGTATAGAAGGAAAACACCTTAATATAATAAAGACCGTATATGACAAGCCCTCAGCCAACATTATACTTAATGGTGAAAAATTAAAAACCTTCCCTTTAAGATCAGGAACAAAGCAAGGCTGTCCACTATTACCACTGTTATTCAATATAACATTGGAGGTCCTAGTGAGTGCGATCAGGCAAGAGAAAAATCTAAAAGCCATCCAAATAGGAAACAAAGAAGTCGAACTGTCACTATTTGAGGACAACATAATTCTCTATATAGAAAATCCTAAAGACTCCACAAGAACACTAATAGAAACAATAAGCAAATACAGTAAAGTCTCTGGATGACAAAATCAATGTTCAGAAATCCATAGTGTTCCTATACTCTAATAATGAAGTGTCAGAAAAAGAAATAGAAAAAATAATTCCTTTTGCTATTACAACAAAACTAATAAAATACCTAGGAATAAATCTAATGAAACATGTGAAGGACCTATATGATGAAAACTACGAGACCCTATTAAAAGAAATCGAGAAAGATACAAAGAAATGGAAAGGTATTCCATGTTTTTGGGTTGGAAGAATCAACGTAGTTAAAATGACCTCGTTACCTAAAGCATTATACAGATTTAACACAATCCCTATCAAAATCCCATCAGCATTTTTTAAAAAATAGAACAAAAAATCATCAGATTTGTATGGAAGCACCAAAGACCCCAAATAGCCAAAGCCATCCTGAGAAAAAAGAACGAGGCTGGAGGCATCACTTTGCCCCACTTCAAATTATACTACAAAGCATCAGCAATCAAAATAGCATGGTTTTGGCAGAAAAACAGGCACATGGACCAGTGGAACAGAAT
>NW_011889286.1:1040456-1041854 GCF_000151845.1 Pteropus vampyrus | reverse complement strand
ATTAAAAAAATAAATTTAAAAAAATAAAATAAAAATAAAATATTTAGGAATAAATTTAACCAAGAATGTACAAGACCTGTACTTGAGAAATTATAAGGCTTTGAAAAAAGAAATTGAAGAAGGTACAAATAAAGGGAAGCATATACCATGCTCATGGATAGGAAGAATTAATGTCTTTAAAATGTCCATACTACTCAAAGCAATCTATAGATTCAATGCAATCCCTATCAAAATATCAATGATATTTTTCACAGAACTAGAACAAATAATCCTAAAATTTATATGAAATCACAAAAGACCTCAAATAGTTACAGTAACAATACCTGATAGCAAATTATACTACAAGGCTATAGTAATCAAAAGATCATGGTACTGGAATAAAAATAGATACATAGATCAATGGAACAGAATAAAGAGCCCAGGAATAAACTCATGCCTTTATGGTCACTTAATCTATGACAAAGTTTCGAGTATAGCAATACAAAAAATAAGATTCTACATCATGATTAAGTAGACTTCATTCCAAGGCCACAGGGATGGTTTAACATATGCAAACTGATAAACCGATTAATGTGATATACCACATAAACAAAATAAAGGATAAAAACCATATGATCATATCAATGATATTGAAAAAGCATTTGACAAAAAACAACATTTGTTTATGATTAAACCACTCAATAAAATGGGTACAGAAGGAAAGTACTTCAGCATAATAAAAGTCATATACGACAAACCCTCAGCTAATATCATACTCAATAGTGAAAATCTTTTCTCTAAGATCAGGAACAAGACAAGGCTGTCTGCTGTCACCACTCTTATTCAATATAGTGTTGGAAGTCTCAGCTAGACATTCAGGCAAGAGAAAGAAATAAGGCATCCAAAGTGAGAATGAAGAAGTCAAATTGTCACTTTTTGCAGATGACATGATTCTCTATATAGAAAACTCTAAAGACTCCACTCAAAACTATGAGAAACAATAAACAAATATGGTAAAATTTAAGGATACAAAATCAATGTATAAAAATTCATAGCATTCCTATACACAAACAATAAATTTTCAGAAAAATAAATTAAAAAATTTATTTTGCAATTGCAACAAAAAGAATAAAGTACCTTGGAGGAAACCTAATGAAGTATGTGAAGGATCTATACACTGGAAACTATAAGGCCCTTTTAAAAGAAATTGAAGACACAAAGAAATAGAAAGATATTTCATGTTCATAGATTGGAAGAATCAACAAAGTTCAAGTGACTTTATTACCCAAAGCAATGTACAGATTTAATGCAATCCCCATCAAAATCCCAACAGAATTTTTTAAAGAAGTAGAACAAAAAATTATCAGACTTGTATGGAAACACAAAAGACCCCAAACAGCCAAAGCAATATTGATTATA
>NW_011889286.1:1018177-1037961 GCF_000151845.1 Pteropus vampyrus | reverse complement strand
ACCACAACAAGATATGACCTCACACGTTTCAGAATGGCTATCATCAATAAGTTAAAAACAAGTGTTGGTGAGGATGTGGAGCAAAGGGAATCCTCTTGCACTGTTGATTGGATTGCAAATTGGTGCAGCCACTTGGAAAACAGTTTGGAGGCTCCTCAAAAAATTAAAAATAAAACTACTTTATGACCCAGCAATTTCACTTCTGGGTGACCTATGAACTGGGTCTTTAACAATGGGCAGGACATATCGGTGAGACAAGAGGGAGAAGATTATCCTCAGCATTGGGCTCAGCATTTGCAAAAGCATAACAAGTTGTTCAAAGGACAAGCTTCTGCCTGGCAAGACTGGAGAACCTGGGGACATGAAGGACGTGACAAAACCAAAACGGGCTGAAAGATAGGCCAGGAAACATGGTAAAAGTTCTCACGTGCTGTGTAAAGAGCTTAAACTTTAGTCAATGGGAACCAGAGCAGTCTGGTTTCCATGAGGATAACTTTGAAGACAATGTGGGAATGTCCCAATATAACTGGGAGCGAGCTAGAGTACTTCTAATTGGGAACATTGCCACACCTTCTTGGAAGAATTCCTTGCCCTGTCAGATTTTCTGAACACTTTCGAAGCTGTCCATTGTCTCTGCTGTATAATTCAGGAAATTAAAGGTGGGGCAGGCAGCAACAGCTGGTGAGCAGAGAGGATTACAGCCTCACTGTGGGTCATGTAGCAAGGCCAAGGGTACGTGTATAAAAGGGAATGAATCCAGTCTCAGTCCAGTAGCCCAGAATGAAGCCATCACCCACAGACATAAACATAAACAAAGCTGGAGAGAGAGCCCTACTGCTTTCCAATGAGTTTTATTGTCCTACACCCATTGTCCAATCAGCCGCCCATCCAGCTCTACTCAGGTAGCTACTGTCTTTGCCACTGCTGCCATTTGGCGTGCAGGAGGAAAGAAACATCACACTCCCATGAGAGATTCCATTGAGGAGACCATGAGAAACTCATCCCACCCAAGCCCTCTCTATTCCCTCATCTGCCCACTTCTAGATTGTCCTACAAACATACTAGTGTCCCTCATACTCACTTCTCCCTTGAGATACTGAGCTCTGGTCCTCTCTCCCCTTCACTTCCCAACTTCAAGAAGTGAGGAGGGTCTGCCCTGCCTTCTCTACTTCTTCACCATCTGCTCACCCCTCACAACCCTGCAGCTGGCTCCCACCCCAACCAGGCTATAATATGGCTACAGTCACTAATGACCTCCCAGAGACAACATCTAAGAGTTTTTCTCGGTCCTCAACCTTTTTGACTTCTGAGTGTCATTTCTCACTTTTGAACAACCCTCTTCTGCTTAAATTTGATTCAGGGTATCAGACCCTTACTTCATGCAAAGCACTCCCAGTTCTTACACTAGCAGTACTGCACTGCTGCTTGCTGAATTTTTTCTCACTCTGGCCATGTACTACCTACTTTTTTCACAACCTTTCTCTCCTCAAGCCACAATCCCCACCTGTGAGTGCCTCCACTGCCTATGTCTCTAGCCATGGTCTCTAACTACACCCTTTTTCTTGGTGGCTATGTAAGAGATGAGTCTCTTGCATAAATCCCCAGGACCCCTCACGTCCTAAGAATGCTCCAGTCTCCTTTCTAAAGTGTTCTGCTGAATCCTCTCTGGTTATCCTATCACAGCTCAAAAACCCAAATTTCTGGCACCAAGCTTATTGTCTTTTCCCCGCCCCACCCAATTCCTCCTCTTTATTTCCCAGCTTCTCAGGAAGCCATCTGCATCTCCAATGCAACCAAATTTGAAACCCCAGAGATCCTCATGACACCTTACTCCTCCCATTAATCAATAGCCACTTTTTTAGATTTGTACAATTATGGTTTTTGTCATGCCTTGATCTAAACAAACTTGAGCGGCTGCTCATATGTTTATTCGATGAAGTTCAAACTCCTTAGTTTGGCCCTCTGTGATCTGCCTCCAGCCTCTCCTTTCAGCTTTGTTTGCTAGTACCGTTCTCTAGGTACCTGTACCACTTTGCTTGTGCCACCCTCTCTTCCTGCAGTGTTTTCTCTCTCCCAACCCAAATTGTCCATTTTTTGCTGTCCGGCTCAAATACCAGTTCCCTCCATGGGAACAGAAAGAACCTCCAGCTTTATTGCAAGGAAGGCTGAGTTGACAAACATAGCCTGGATCTACATCAATGGCTGGGCTCTTAGTACTTTCACTTGGAATTGAACTTTGTACTCAGTACTGCAGGTCTTTTCCCAACAGGGGCAGAGTTTGCCCCAATGAAGAGGAGAGGAATGCAGGCTCATCACAGACAGGAGAGGAGAGAAAGTAATAGTATCCAGGCCAATCTTATAGAGGCCCCTCTTCCCATATCATCAGTTCAACTTAGAGAGAGGGAGCAATTGAGAGCATGGAGGGAAGAGCAGAAGCAACTCTTTCCACCATGGCTGGAAAGGCTGCAATTCTTATATAATGGGCCCAGGTAAAATGCTGAGTGAGGGAGAAAGCAGTTCCTCCAATGTTGCCATATGTCCAGTCCAGGGCAGTGAGCCAGAGCTGCAAGACACATCAGTCTGTCTGGCTCTGGGTCCACGAACAGCTCCTGGGAGGGGCATATGAGTTAGCTCTGTGTGTTGTATACGGCAGTATTGCCTTACATACAAGCTTGGTCACCCTGTGCCATTTCCGTGGAGATTCTAACTATGACTCAAATATTTTTCTCTCATTCTTAGTAGCATATTCCCAGCATTCTTCTCCAATTTCAAGAAATGGTTAGTACCGGTGATACCAGAGCTACCTATAGAACTTTCCCCTCAAAAAAAAAAAAAAAAGAACTTTTTAAGAAGTTAGTGTTCACTGAGGCTACATGTTTTTAAATTTCCAGCTAATAATTTCACAAAGGAATTTTGTAGCCCTTTTCTTTCTAGTGCTCTTCACTTAATGCCTCAGAAGTCAGGTGCTTCACCTGGATCATCCAATTCTTTATTCCCAAATTGTAATTCTAGTCTCTGTGTGGTTGCCCCAAATCTTAGTGGCTTTCCGGTGGTATTTCATGGCTCATACTGACTCTACCTCCACTTCTTCACCCCCAGTCCAGCATTTAGGCAGGCATAGTGGAAAAAGAAGCACAGCACCAATGGTGTTATTCTGAGGTATGGCAGGGCATGGCCCATTGGGTTGCAAATCCCAAGGGAGCTCCCCCAAGGTTACCCTTAACTATGCTCTTTTCAGCTGGAAGCACGAGAAGGTCGACCCATTATCAGAAATACATTTTCTCATCAGATAATCAAGCATGCAGAGGCCAGAGGAGAGTACAAAGCAGTTCTCTCCTTTGCTCCATGCCGAGTCCCCCTTGACTGACATCTGAGGTGCTATCCTTCTACTCCCTTTCCCTCCTCAGACTTTAGGCCTCTCTTCTCCCCTCCTAGGGTCCAGCTGCTTCTTTCTCTGCCCTCTGGCTCAGGCACTCAGGCAATAGGTTCCATCCAGTTCTCTCCTTGATGGAAATCAAAGGGGTTTCAGATTCTGCAAGTCTTGCATAGAAGACAAAGGAACAAGACTCTGAAAGACAATAACCAAAAAGATAAATCATCTCTAGCTACACAGTTCTTAGCCTTCACTATGTATCAAAACCACCCAGGCAGCTTTTTCAGAATAAAAATGCCTAGGCTCCAGAGATTTGATTCCATTGGCCTGGGGTGAGGTCCAGGCATCACCTACAATCTTCAGATAATTCTAAAGTTCAACTAGGTTGAGAACCACTGCATTGATATTGACCACGTCTCATGGTGTGACCAAAATGCATTATTGTTGTTAACAGAGTCTCTTCATTTTTCTCTCTTACTGAAGATCTTCTTCAGCAAGATATAGGCCAGGTGCTCAGCACAGAGAAAGGTCCTCATCCCAAGAAAGGGATCCAGATGTGTAATCAAACAGCACTCAATTTTATACTGCTTTGCTAACCTGGGGTTAGGAGACAGGAGTTGATGGGGGAGCTGAGGTTTGTTCTCTCCAGCTTTCAGTGAGAGACAGTAAGTATTGCAAGGCAGTGTGGCAATGAGGATGATACATGGGAGATCACCTATTGCCAGGACCTCCTCTACCTCCATTAGAATTTGATTGAAGACACCCACTGATCTGGAGCTTTGAGCCACACCAAAGGGCTGTCCTTCGGCAGCCCTTGGCTGGGCTTCCTGGAACTAGAAGACGGAAGAAGGAAGGGGATGTAGTTTGGGCAAGAACAAAAGACTAAGGGAGCAGGCCCAATAGGCTAGATTCTCATTCCTCAGAACTCTTCCAAGCCTCCAAAGGACTCTGGATTGTCCCCCTGATCCCAGGATCTCAGGGCCCTGTCAGAGGGTACTCAAGCCAGCAGCCCTGCCAGGGGCCTCTATGTCCCAGGAGAGAGGACACAGTGGAAGGCTGGCTTCCTTAGGACTAGCTCAGACAGCCTTCTCAATCCTTCTCACTAACTTCTTGGTCCCCAGCATCATAATCTGGCCCTGGGCTCCTGCAAATATTTTCCTCTCAGTTACCTGCTGATGGGCTCTGCCCCCAGGGCTATAGCAAGTGGAGATCGGTGTGATGTGGAAGGGACCACAGGGTGTGAGATGTGTATGTGTCTTTCTGTCTAGGAACCAAAGTTAAATACAGATGTTCGGGCTGTTGTTTCTTGGTGTGCTGATTGCCTCTCAAGTCTGTACTGCTCTTCTTTATAGCACTTTTTACTCTGTTACTCCAGTTGCTACTCCCCTTTTGGGAGGGTAGATGTCATCAGCTCTATTCTATAGATCAGGAAATGGTGCTCTGAGAAGTGAAGTCCTTCTCCCAGTGAATAGCAAGGCTGATGAGAGGCTGAGCCTCCTGACTTCATCCCTACACTTTGCTCCATCTTTCCCCAGGAATAACCTAATATGGAAAAAGCAGTGGACATCAACACCCAGTCCAGAAGTATGTTTTTCTAGGGTGCCTCACCCCAGGCACAACCCCAGCACCCCAATTCCAATTCAAGAGCTTGCCTGACAAAATCCTCCCCCAATCTCAAAACCTACTTCATCAGGGAACAAAAGTCTGGGCCTCTTTGCAAGACTCCAATCGATGGCAGACTTTGCTCTTTCTTCTCCCACCAGTGGGAGTATTCACTGTGGCCTCTACAAACTCTTATCTAGCCTTAAAGAACCTGCTCAAATGTCATCTCCTCTGGAAATTCCTCTCTGCCTTCTAGCACCCTCCTCTCTTCTCTTGTAGACCTGGATTCACGCTTCTCAACATATTATATTTTTCTCCAGTTATTTGTTTACCATTTGACCTCCTCTACCAGACTGCAAACTCATCAGATAGAATATTGCCTTAGTCATCCTGATGTCCCCTGCAAAGCAGGCCAGAAATTACCCCCAGACCAGGCTCAGGCTGGCAGTCCTCCTGGAGCCCTGGTCCTGGATCTGCTGTGCTATCTCTTTGGAGAGCCCAAGATCTGTAAGGCCTCAAGTAGGAAGGATGAGCCGGGCCCCACCTCTGCCCTGCAGTCCTTCTCCACCACTAACTAACCCTCCCTAAGCCAGAAGTTCCCAAGCTAAGCCTGATGGATCTCAAGACTAAAGAACATCGGGGAGAAAAACGCCACCCTCCCAAAGCCAGCCAGAAAGCCATCTCCCATCACAGATTAGGCAAATTTGTCAGTTCAGGATGAGAGTAGAGAGCCCTGACAGACAGCTTATAGTGTTGGCCAGAGATCCGCATAGAATCAGCTTTCGCCCAGATGTCTGCTCAGAGGTATTAGGGACTGAGCCCCCCCAGCAAGGTCAAGGGTAGGCCCTGTTTCTAGGTAATGATAGAGACTTGTCTGTTGGCAGAGTGACCTGTACATAAAAGATGTTCTATCTGCGCATGCTGAATGAGCCAACAAAAAATGAATGAAGCCCCCACCTTCACCTATCCTACAGCCCAGGCTGAGGTCCTCTGTGGGGTCCCAGCACCATGGGAAAGGAGATCCAGTGCAGAGGATGCCTCCTACCTGTGCCTCAGCGGCTTACTGGGCAATCAATAAGGAGGTGGCCCCATCTGGGCAGGCTGACACGCTGTATACAGGCCTTCTGCAAACACAATCATCTCCTCAGTTATTAATGGGCCCCGCTCGCTGCCTCTTCATTAGCACTCAAATATCAACAGAAAACCGTTTACTTACCATGGGCTCCTGCTCGTGCCGAGCAAATTTGGACAGAGCTAGTCAAACAGGGAGCTTGTTGTTGGGCTAATGACAGAGCCCAGTGTAAAGTTTAACGGCAGCAGAAGCAGGCAGAGAGGGCACCAGCCTGCACCTGCCCCCCAGGGGCAGCCCAGGGAGAGCTGGTGTGGGGGCAGGGAGCAGTGTCAGGGAGAAGCAGCTGTCCTGAGCCCCAGGCCACACAGCCACGGTCCTCCAAGAAAACCCTGTTGAGACCCTTACAATATGTATTCAGCCACAGTGTTGTCAGATCTTCACATGGATCCTGGGAAGTAGGCCTGACAAGATTTGTAAGGCAGTGTGGAGTAGTGGCTGAGGATATGTGCTTAACAGCTAGGCAGAACACAGGTTCGTATCTCAGCAGCGGCTGTGTGGTGAGGTGTAAGTTACTTGGCCTAAGCCTCAGTTTTCTCATCTGTAAAATGGGAGGTCTAGTAGTGTTTACCTCATAGAGATGGCATGAAGGTTAAGTGAGACAGTGCCCAACACAGTGCTTAAGCCCCAGGCTCCCTTTTTGTAGATAAGAATACTGAGGCTTAGGTGAATGTGAGACTCTTGCCCAAGGCTGTGTGCTTAAGAAGTGGTAGAGTCAGACTGGAGCCCACAGGTTCAGGGTGTTGTCCCTCAGCGTCTCCCCAGGGCTCTTTACTGCCAATGTGCACTCCACAGCTGGCATCCTGCCTCGGGTAGCCCAAGCTGCCCCAAATACTCAGCGTGGACCAGCCCAAGCTGACTTACCCCCTCAGGCCCCCACCCTGACCCTCCCTCTGCACTTGCTCTCTATATCTCTGTCTCTGTTCTCTGTATCTCTGGTGGAATGTCAACCGAGAGTGGGAACCTCTGGGGCTCATGTTTTCCATCCTCACTCAGCCCTGGCCTCTCAGAAAGGAGTCTGGTCTCTTCCTGGGGTCTTTCCAGACCAAGCCCTCTGTGCCCTATGAGAGAGAAGCCTGTAAGCTTCATCAGTGGCCTAAGTCCCTCCTCCCAGTGTCACAGGCTTGGGGAAGGTACCCTACAAGTCCTTGGCTCACCAGAGATCTGAACAGTCATGCATTTAATGTCTCATCTTGGGGGGTATCAGAGGTTCTCAAGCTGAGCCCAGGAGTCACCATAAAGGACAAAACTCTGGTGGCCACAAAATCAGAGGAACTGAGGAGAGCGGACAGGAAGCAGCAGATTCTGTTATTAAAGCTGCACCTTTCCTTTTCCTGCCAGACCTACCATCATGTGCCTGTTGCAAATAGCTGCCAAACATCAACTGGTACCATGGCACCTCCACACTAGGCCTGGGGATGCCAAGCTACAAGTCTTGTCTGCAAAGGTTTGGGGTCTGTTACGAAGGTATACAGCAAATGGATCACAGTGTTCAGACATAAGAGGCCCACCAAAGTCTCTGTCCCCAAGAGCAGGAACAGAGACAAACCTGGTGCTGGGAAGTTGAAGGAGACTTCATAGAGCATGATTACTTGAGCACAGGCTGGAAGGATGACAGTGAGTTTCCAGTCAAGAAAGAGAAGGGCCTTCCAGGCTACACTAACAGCACGTGTAGCCGGGAGGTGTGAAAGAACACAGCATAGCCGGAGAGCTGTGAGGCGGGGGAAGGAAAATGGGTCCAGTTCTTAACAACCCTTGTGTCCCACAATATGACAACTTGGGTGGTAACCTAGAGGTGTGGGGAGCTAACAGCATTCACCTTCTCTGTTTGGATGCTCTCCTTGACAAGGAGCTTACTTTCTTATGTGCCAGTTCGTTCTGTGGCACTGCAATGAAGCAATACTTCTCCTCCTCCATGACCTAAGCAGCTTCTGGGGCAGCACAAGGAAATGAGTTATCACTCATTCACAGAGCATTTACTGAGTGCCTACTGTATACTGGCATGGGATATACAGACATGAACAAGAAAGCCAATCCCTGCTCTCCAGGAGCTGTATTATGAAGTGGGTAGGAGGACATTACCCATATAAACAAACACAGAGCAAGGTAATTTCCAAGAGAGATAATGCTGTAAAGGAAGGGACACTTATGCTGTAGAGGAGAATGCTTGCGGAGGGAACAAGGGAACTATTTTGGCTGAAGTGATCACAAAAGGTCTAGCTGAATTAAAGAAATTTGAGCTTGAGATGAGAGAAAGGCAGGAAAAGGACTCCTGGGTTTGGGGACCAATAGCTGGGCATGTGGTGGTACCCCTTACCAAGATAAGAAGACTGTGGGAAGGTAGGGGAAGAGCAGAGGTATGGGTCACTGCCACCCACCCCTCAGCAAGACCACCTGACAACCTGCCATGAGCTATGCAGCTTCACACACACCTAGGCAATTAATGGTTGCCTGCCTGCACACGTGCATGCACATACTCTCATGCACACCTGCTCACTTCTTTCCTCAGTGCACAGTCTCACACACAGACTCAAGTGTAGGTCGTTGTCTCCACAGTAATAAACACACATGCAGGGCCACATGTGCAGGGCCCCATACCTCAGGGCCTGCCACCCTCGTAGACAACAAAACAGTTAGGTTACACAGGACATGGACGCGCACTTTGTTTTCTTCCAGGTCCTCACATGCACACCTTGGGCCGTGCTATGCTCACTAGTTCATCTGCTTTTTTAACCTCAGCTAATGCGATGTCCATTCCAGGGTGACTGGACAGGGTTTCTCCCACAGCGGGGAAGAAATTTTGAAGCCTGAGTCATTTGAATCTGTGGCACTGAAAGGTCTCCTGACCAGAAGGAACAGGAAAATGTCACTGGCTGATGGAAACAATTTTAATGCAAAATGCCACTTTCTAATGATCGTACCTTTTGCTGCAGCTGCCAGCAAAAAGACACTTAGCTCGTTCCCAGGGGGCAGACTCTGATCAAACAGTTTTGCATTTCCTTCTGCCTCCCTTTGCCCCCAGAACTGTGCATTTCAGGCTAATGTTGGGCATATCTCAGTGCCAGCCCAGGCCTGGCAAAGGGCAGAAGGGGCCTGGGTGAGCAGCCCCTGGATGGCCCTTCATAGGACCTCTGCCACTCCTCCACCTTCCAACCCTTGGGTGGGGTGAGGGGCTCTTGCTCCATTCTCTTTAAACTGGGACCTGGGGTGAGGTGTTCCCTGAGGGCTCCCATAGCACACAGTGACTCCTCTGGCACTAAACTGTCCTTTGTGTAGCAGTCTCCTCTTTGTTTCCTCTGTCCTCTTAGAGAAAGGGATCATGCCCCTACTATGTCCTCAGAATCTAGCACATGTCTAGCACATCATAGGCACTCCATAATAAAAGGATGAAGAATAATAGAACGAAGGAAAAGAGGAACTACGCTCCTCTTAGGTAAGGTAAAAAACATTTCTGCTTTTCCTAGACTGCTCTGGTCCAAAGGGGCCCCCTGGAGTGCACTCAGTCACTCTCTCTTCCTAAACCGTCTTGTCCTTCCTATCCTTAATACTTCCAGAGATCCCACCCACTCCTTCAGCATTTCATTCACCCAGCCAGTTTTATCTCGCTTCTCATTACAGCACTCCACACCCCACAAACACTCAGCCCAGCCCTATGGTTTCTCCTTTTCTCACATCCTTTTTCTAGTCTTCTACCTGGAATGCCTGTCTTTCCACCTTTGAAATCGTGTTTATCCTTCAGTCTCCATTCTAAGGACACCTCCCAAGGGAAGAAGGATTCTAAAATAACTCCCAAGATTTTTCACCCCTGATAATTCAATCAAACACTCATCTAGGTATCACTGTCAGGAATTTGGCATATCTATTTAAAGTCCCAAATCTGTGACCTTAAGATACAGAGATGTTTCAGGTGGCCTGACTTAATCATGGAGCCCTTTAAAAGCAGAGCTTCTCCTGCCAGTCACAGAAGGGATGTCAGAGAGATGGGAAGTGTGAGGATTTCACACCCCTTGAAGGTGGAAGGGTCCCCAGGAAGAGGACCTGCGAGCAGCCTCTGGGAGCTGACGGTGACTGCCAGCCAACCACCAGCAAGGAAGTGGAGACCTCGACCCTACACCTGCCAGTAACCTGTATGTGTTAGAAGTAGGGTTTTTCTCCCAGAGCCTCCAGATGAGAACGCAGCCCAGCCAACACCTTGAGTTCAGCCTTGTAGGTACTCTGAGCCAGGCCAGACTTCTGACCTCCAGAACAGGAAAATCAAAAACAGGGTTTCGTTGTATGTTGCTTTCATCATTTTATTTTTATTATTAATTGTGGTAAAATACACATAACAAAAATAACAATTTTGACCATTTTTAATGTATAGTTCTTCAGTGTTAAGTACATTTACACTGTTGTGTTACAAATCTCCAGGATTCTTTTCACCTTGCAAAACAGAATCTCTTCACCCATTCAACATTAACTCCTATTTCCCCTCCCCATAGTCCCTGGCAACCACCATTCTACCTTCTGTCTCTGAGTTCATAGGTCTTGTTTTAAACTGCTCAGTTTGTGTAATTTGTGCAGCAATAGAAGAGTAATCTCCCTCCTTTCCAAAGGATTTGCTGGCCCCCTCTATGGAGGCTCATGACTTTCTCCTCCACTCTCCCTCAGTGTCCTCTCCTGAATCCCAGACCCTAGATGGGGGCCGCATTAGTGCTCATGTTCAAGTGGACAAGCAGAACTTGAGATTCTCTTGAGAATGGAGACAGGAATGCATTCACCATTGGTTCTCCATGCTGCCTATTAGCAAAAGAACTAATAAAAATGACAGTTACCATTTATCCATTTGTTAAACATCTATTGTGTTCTGTAATATGCCCTTACATAAATCTCACTTAAAAAAAAAACACTGAGGTGAATTATTCATAATGAAAATAAAAATAACTATAATTGACAACATGCTGGGTACCATGCAAAGTATTTTATATGAATTTTCTCATTTAAGCATTGCCTTCTGAGGTCGAAATTGTTATTAGCCCATTTCAGAGATGAAAAGAAAGACCAGAGAGGTTAAAAATATTAGTAATAACTTGTTATCAATATCCTAGAGCTAGTAAATGACAAAACTGTGTACTAATCATGAGGCTGAGCTCCATAGAATCAAGCATATTGGGACCAAGACAACATGACTGTGTGGGTGGATCTTGTGGAGTTTGATCAGAGACTCCAGGGCTGGAAGAGACATAACACTCATCTTTGGATAGTGAGCAGAGCTTGGTGAGGATGTCAGGAGGGCATTGCAGGGTGAAATCAAGGTCAGATGCTAAAACTGGGTCCAGTGGTTTCAAACCAAGTGGGGAAAGATGAGGGGGAACTGAGTGGAGGGCCATCCAACCTCCAGTCCTCTTCTTCAATTAGAATAACTCCTCATTCAACTATTTTCTGTATTAGAATTCCAACTAAGTTTCCAAAATGGAGTTGCCCTGCTAAAAACATAGTCCAAAGACCCCTCAGTTGTTCTGAGTCTTTTTATTGGAAAGATGGTATACTTTCTATAAAGGCTCAGAGAGGTGAAATCATACAGTCTTTTTGTGATCAAACCAAGACTAAACCACAGGTCTCCTCTCCTATCTCCTTTTGAGTCTCTGGAGAGATCTCATAGTAGAGGAGCAAGACTTCTAAATTCCACGGGGTCTGCTGTTGAGCTTGAAGCTGCCTCAAAGACAAGACTGACAGACACACTAGCCTGGGAGTTAGCGCATGGATGCCAGTCTCAACTCTGTCCCTACCCATTTGTGTGACCTAAGGCAATTCACTTTTATTAGTTGGGCCTCAGTTTCCCCATCTATGAAATGATGGCATAGGCTGGGTATCTCCATATTATATGTATCTCTGTTGTATGAGTCTGTGGTTCGGTGATTGTAGCAAAGCTGACAAGGAAGAAACCTAGCCCTACCAGCAGTGACTCAGCCTCCCTTCTAGCTCTCTCCAAAAGCATCCCACCCCCACCAAAAATGAGGAGAAACATTAAAATACAAAGCAGTTTCATACAGGGAAGCAGAGCGAAGGTGCAGAGACCCAGGCAGAAGGCGTCGGCACCAGAGGAAGTAATTTAATAAGGGTCCGCTTGGAAATTATATCACCCCAAATAATATAATAAACCCTAATTTACTCACATTTATCTCCGAGGGTTTTTTGGGGGAAGCATAATCTTGCCTGCTCTACAGTGATGGATTAGTGCAATGGAAACTCCACTGGGAAATAAAAAAAAATACATCTTGTATTTTTTGACGCGTTATTATTCAGTGTTATCTCATATGCCTCATTCCAGGCCCATTACTCATGTTCACTTTTTTCCTTCTGTTTTTCTTTCCCTCCCCTTCTTAAAAATCAAAGCCAAAGGCAGGGCTGCCAGCACATGGCATCACTCTGCCATTTGCCTGAGCATAGCCCAATGTTAGGATTTCCTGGGTTGAGCAAGGGATGGTATGAGAGAGAATTAGTCCTTCAGGATGATTCCTCAGGGGATAAGGAACACTGCAGGTGGTCTGTGGTAAGTAGCTGCCTCCTCTGTGCACCCTTTTTCCAGCCTGGAATCAGAGCTGCATCCACAGTTCTCCAGGAACTTATCTGGCCCCTGAAGTCTGAAGGGACACTAGAGCCCTCTAATCTCTGACTGGACACCAGGGCTGGCCTCAAAATGGTTATATCTGAGCTTATTAAGGGACTTGGGATGGGAAATTATCTCAAGCAAGAGGAGATTTTATTGGAAGGATAAAGGATTATCTCTTAGAACCTGAGGGCAGCAAGTATAGTCAACCAAGTACACAGGAAGTGAAGAAAAAAGGACCAGGGTGATTTCTGTGTCTTTCTGTAGCTTCCCATTCTCTCCCTCTCCCACCTAAAGGCAGCAGGCCACAAACCTGCTCTCCCCAGGAGAAGGAAGGAAAAGGAGAAGGCCTATAGCACCCTGGGATATGCAGTGCATAATTGCTAATAAGCAGGCGTGACCAAGTCTTAAAAATAATTAAAGTTACCAACTGAGAACTTGTCCATTTTGGGGTCTAATGGTTTTTCAGCACATTAAACATTAAAGGAGTAATCGCCTCACAGGCACTGATGCCCACACAGCAGCCCTGTGTCTTGCCTGCTGATGGCAGAAAACTGCAGGGAGATGCCCAAGCATAATTTAGGACTCTCTTCCCCTACACTGGGGATCTGGGCACAAAACTCCCTTCAAGCATCCCTTGCGAGCCCTGTCATTGCCTGGGGAAGTTGGCCTTGAACTGGATGAGCTATCTCCACAAAGTCCTGCTTGATGTCTCTAAGGGCTGAGGTCCCCTATATCTGAAAGAAGGCAAACTCCCAGGTCAAGAAAACCCTTCCGAAGTCCCCCCTATTCTCCACTTACAGCATTCCAACAAGGGCATCCCATTGCCCCTCACTACTACGTGCTGGGTAGACCTTATCTCTCAAGGAACAGGACAGGTCCTGGACATTCAGGGTAAACTGAATCTTCTGAAACTCCGTGCACTGTTAGGCCATTCATATGTCTCCTCTTATTTCATATAATTTGTGGGGTAGATTTTGTTATTCCCATTTTGCAGCTGTGGAAAGGTCACCTCAGAGAAGCTGATGAATTTGCCCAAGATTACACAGCTGCAAGAGGAAGTACCAATATTCAAACCTGAGTCTACCTTCTCCAATGCTTGTGCTTTTTAGAGAAACCTTCTCAATCGCGTTGGTCAGACTCCCACTGACCTGACTCTCCATATGGCCTGAGAATGTGCTCTGGGCCACAGGAATGGGGCTTCTGGGACTGGCTCTTGATATGGAATTGAAAGACCCAGGCTCCTCAAGTTGCAGTTATGCTCCTACTAACAACATGCCTTGGGCAAGTTGTTTAACCCTTACCATGTCTCAGTTTTCGTATCTGAGAATGGAAAAATATGTTTCCTACTTCACAGGATTTTTAGGAGGACTCAAAGGAGATAGTACATAAGACCTAGCAAGCTTGAAGGCCTTATAATCATCATATAAGGCCTTCGGATACCACCTTGTGATGACAAGCCAACAACATGTATGTGGATAAAAATGCAGGTAGGCCCTTCATATATTTCTGTGCATATTAGTGATGTGTGTGTGTGTACATGTGCCTTCCTCTCCCTCCTAGGGTCTCTTTGCATGCATGTCTTTTTGTGACCACTCTCATATACAGATTTCTCAGTAATGGGGAATTCATTGACCAGGATTTCCATTCTACTCTGCCTGCAACATGGGTCCCAGCCAGAGGAAAATGTATGATGCTATCTTCAGTGAGCTCTCTCCATCTGCTCCTGACTTCCTGTGCTGCTCCTTATAAGCGACAGGACCCCTTACTCTGGCATACCTCCAGCCCACTCTGGGCAGTGACCTTCATCCAGACCTTAACAATTACCCCTCCAAGGTTTACCTGACCTGTGCTATATCTCCTTTCGGCTAATATATTTGCATTTTATAGGGTCTTTCAAGCTTCTCTCAGCCTCTCAAAGGTAGTATGTCTTTTGGAGGATGGAGACAAAATGACATGGAGCCCCCCAAAACACATTTGTTAATCCCCTCTGCCTGAGCAGTCCAATTTCAAAAAACGACAGTGACAGACTGGCCCAGTGGTCTGTGAGCTCAGATTCACTGGTACCCCAAATTACATTATCTTAGAAATAATAATGTCCTCTCCATGAGACCCTGGATTTGGGAGAGGTATCTTACTGGCCATGGTCTTGGATTCCATCACCTTATCTGAGTATTGGACCTTGACAGGCCTCTGGCCCCTGTCCAAGGTGCTGATGTTTTGGGGGGGGGGTTGTTGTTGTTTGTTTGTTTGTTTGTTTGTTTGTTTGTTTGTTGTTGCCACAGTCCCCTTGTGTTTAACCAATGCCCCACAAGGCAAGAGGACTTATTAACACAAAGACTTCCCAAACAGTGGATTAAGGTGAGAAAAGCACCATCTATATTTCCCAAGTAAGCTTCAATATTTCTCTCTGTAAAATGGGGGTAAAAATAATGACTCACAATAGTCATCATGAGAATTATATGTGATAATATATTGAAGCACAGGGCAGACAGTCCTTTCTTCTGGATGTAATTGACCTATATCAACAGCCTAGAAATCAATCTCTAAACTCTCTGCAGAACTAATGTCACCTCCTTTGTGAAGCTCTTTCTGGCACCTGTCCTATTATCAGGAAACTAATCAATAGTTTTCCCCTGGGATTCCCACAGTGCAATGCATACACCTCCCCTCCCAGCACTAGCTGAACGCACTGCATTACATTTATCCACCAACACATCTTCCTTCACCTCTAAACCACAAGGTCCTCAAGGGTGGGGACCATGTCTTATTCTTCAGCATGCCTATGCTGCCAAGCACATAAATAGTGCATGAATACCTGAGTCCAGCCCCACAGAGAACAGTGTTTCTTTATGTAGAATTGCCCATCCATCCCCACCCTTATCTGCCCCACTTAGCTTATTCTGACTCTGCCTGTTTCAGCCTGTACATGCTGGGCCCACTCACCTGCCCCCTGCTCCTGGAAGGCTCAGCCTACCCCACTTGCTTGCACTAAATTTCCCTTACATGCAGTTTCTTCCAGCATAAAGTGAGATTAGTAACCCCCTCTTGGAGTTCTTTTGGGATGGAATTTTCAGTTCATAAATAGCATCCATCATACAATTGTAAGTGTGGCCTTACCCTTATCACTCTTTGTATTTCCCCTTCATCAAGTTCCTTTCCTAATGCCTATAGACTTCAGTCTTTCCCCCCAGACATTCTGCCTTTCCTGTGTCAGACTGAGCTGGATCCTCCTAAAAAGTTCCTAGTCAGGCCTCTTCCACCAGCTCTGCTTCTTCCCCACCCCCCAATTGGGGCAGAGTCTTTTGAGAAGGGGTGATTAGGGCTACACAGATTTCTGTATGGGGAGAGGCATGTCATAAAGCTGGTTCCAGGGTATTCTGAGCCTCCTCATCCCTGGAAGGCAAAAGAGCTGCAGTTGCCTGGCATCACTTCCCCTTACCTTCTCAGCAAGCTCCCCTCTCAGCTGGGCAATGCCCCCTCAGTTTCACCCTTTCTGCCTTGGCTGCTCCCTGCCATTGCCACAGCTTCTTCTGCCCAAGAGAACCCCTAACCCGTCTAACCCCAAGCCCTGACAGTCTCAGCTCTTCCCCAGCATCTGGCCTGATCCTTTCCCCTCCCCCTTCCCTCCTCCTGTCCCTCCCTCTTATGCAAAATCCCAGTCTTGCTTCTAATGCAGAAATTGAATTATCTACAAGGATTTGAAAGGACAAATGTGCAGGGAGCCAAATGGCACTAGGCTCTTCTCTCTTTCCCTTTGATAAATTTCTTGCCTGATCCAGCAGTCTTTCAATTAGGTGGATTAAACTGTAACAGAGAGCTCTGGGAGAGAGGGAGGAGCTGCTTGGGGTAGACATAAGTTCTGGCAGAATGACCTGATGTCTCCAAAGGGTGCTGCCCCACCCCCAGGAGGTTAGACTGCTTCCTTCAGTGTCAGAGCCTCTTACTATGAACCTCTTACTATACACAGTACTTTACAGCTTGAAGCATACTTTTCATACTCTTTATCTCATTTGCTCTTAATAGGACACTACTACTAAAGTAGCTATTACTATCTCTGTTTTATCAATAATAAAACTGAGGCTTAGAGAGTAAGTGACCCAAAGTCACACAGCACAGCTTTGGCTTGATCCTGGCATTCAGGGTGCTCCCTATTGCTCCCTGCCCTATTCATGCTCGCAGCTGCATCATCACACAAGACATAAGAATCTCCAGGAGCTGGGAGAGCTGAGAACTCTGCAGCTGACCCATCCTTGGACATGCGTGACTGAGGAGAATTTGGGCAAGTAACTCCATGAGACTTGAGAAGATAGGACACCTGTAGAACTGGAAGGCAGCAAGGCCCTAGACTCCACAGAGAGTCTGTCCTTGGTTTTCCAGACTCCAGTACTGGAGTAAGGTTATAGTTGGCTGAAGGATGCTTCATGAGCTGTATAGTAGACGATGTTGACATAGAGTAGAGTTTTTAAATGGGCTTCATCTATGTCTTTCCCAGTGAGACTTCTGCACAGAAAATGGTCCCTTGGAAGCAGATAGCTGGGACAGATAAGATAACAATGCTGGCTCTTGGTCCCTTCCTCATGTCCCCTCACACTGCCTACCCTTCATGCTCTAGCACTGGCTTCCTCATGGGAATAAAAGGTGGTCCAATAGATGTGGCTGAGATTTCCTGCTCCAGTACCTCAAGGATTAGGTCAGAGCGATTTGGCAAATGGAACTCTTGTTATAATTCACCTCACCACCACTCCAACCAGGAGGATAGTGGGCTGCAGCAGTGATCCCTAGCCTCTCCACTGTGACCCTCTGCCCCAGATTCAATTTGGAAGGAGAGCAGCCCTGGCCTCATAGCACCTCCTCCAACCTTTCGTGTTGGTTTTTCCCTGAGGGAAACAAAGTGAAAGTATGCTCCTAGGTCCCTGTTCTAGAGGAACAAATTGAAAAATCATACACAGGCTCAGAGTTAGGTCCTGACAGGAGCCTGGCACCTTAAAAGAATGCTCTAAGGCTCAAACTGAAATTAATCTGGAAAAGCATCCGACCAACCCTCTCACATTATCAATGTGGATACAGAGGCCCAGAGCCAGGGGATGACCTGCCCAGGGTCAAAACGTGAAACCATTAACTATCTAGGAACAGGACCTAGGTGTCCCAGCATCCTAAACCCTTCCCACAACTCCTTATGCTGGGTCAAGCTGCTGAGTTCTGGGGGAGGTGATTTAGCCAGAGCCTAAGAGAGACTCTGGAAGATCTTCCAAATGTGAGCATTATTTAGTTGAGATCTTTTAAGTACTCCTTATTACATATAAGATATATTCCAAAATTGAAAGGACACTTTATTATTAAATTTATCATTAATTATTAAGCATCTATTGCATGCAGTGTGCTGTAGTAGGTCTCATGGGACATAGAAGAAAAGAAAAATGAAAGCATTGTCCAGTCCTCATGAAGTTTACTCTCTAGATGCACATTTATTCATTCCACATTCATGGAGATCTCACTAAGAATGCTGAGATAGTCAATATGATTAAAATCCCTGTCTTCTGGGAGCTTCCATTCTAGTGGAGAAGCAGAGCTTCTTAAGCATTTACACCATACTGTAAACTCTGCCAAGTACTTAACCTGTATTATCTTGTATAATCTGCACAATGCTCATTATATGGATAAGGAAACTGAGGTCCAGAAAACTTAAGAAACATGCCCAAGTTCAGTTCTCACTTAGCTGAGCTAGGATTTGAATCCTGGTAGTTTAACTCCAAAGGCTGATCTACTTGGTTTATTACAGCATTATGTTAATGTGAAAAAGTTCCAAAGAACATATATCCTCCCATATGTGGCTGTGCAAACTACTTGCCCCCTAAGCTGGTGGTGTGTGGGCTCCTTAGTCCCTGGGGCCTTGATGAGGATCATCACTGTAATTTATAGGCCTATTGTATTCAAATTTGGATTCAACCCTCTGTAGCCTTGCTATACTTTATCCTGGTAATGATTTATCATTTTAATTGAGACTTCACTTAGTTAGAACTCACTGCCTCAAGCACGAAGGGTCCCAAATGCCCTGAATCCAAGGCCAAGGTTAGCCCAAGCCAGCTCTCTCTCCCCTGGCTCCTCTGACTACAGCTTTAAAGTGACAAGAAGCTGCAAGCAGTCCCCTGAGGGAGAGTCTGTCCCTCCTGAAAGACAAATGGCCTTATATTCTGTGGAGACAGGCCTGATGCTCAGTGGCCTTTGGGTTAGTGAGTGAGAGCAGCACCCCAATAGGTCAGTGCTGTCAGGCAAGAGGGCGGGGGCAGTGCGTGAGCAGAGGACCCAGGTAAGGAGAGGTGAACCCTGTCAGTGAAAGGGAGTGAGCCTGTGACAGCAGTTTAGCAGATCTAATGAGCAGCCCAGCTCCCCCATGTCAACCCTGACATCTCTGTTTGCCCAGGCAGCAGTACCTGTCTATCTTCCAGCCCAGGTCCTGCCTCCACTACCACTGCAGCCAGTGCCAAAAAAAGTGGCTGTGTGACAGTAAGAGGAACAGCTGAGGAGAGTGAAATTATAGGTTGGGCCCGCATCCACCTCATAAAGGGACTTCTGCACAATTGGATGGGCCGCAGGCATTGCAGAGGCCAGAGACAGAATGTGGGGGTCACCTTGATAAGCCAGAATTTACCAAGAACCAACTATGTGTGGGCCCAGGGCCAGTCTGTTTCAGGGATTTGGGAATGAAAAGACTCAACCCACCCCTATAAGGGCTCCAGTCTGGTAAAAAGGAGAGATAGCAGTAATATCAGGCAGACTCTGATAGCTACAAACAATTTACTATGGGAGCACAGAGGAGAGAACCATCACTCCTAGCTCAGAGGCATAGGGAAGGCTACATGGAGGAAGCAACTTTTAGATGAACCTTAAGCAATAGATAGGATTGATAGGCAGAAGAACCATTGGAGCCACAGAAGAGAGACAGAAAAGCATGGGGTGTCTGGGATTCAGGAAATCAACTTGGCTAAACCATATGACACAGGAAGTATAACTAAAAAAGTAAGTTGAGACCCAACAATGGAAGGTCTTAGATGCCAAAATAAGCAATTGGTTCTTTATTTAGAAGAAAA
>NW_011889286.1:997211-1018050 GCF_000151845.1 Pteropus vampyrus | reverse complement strand
GATCAAAATAGCTGCTGGAGCTTATTCCATTGCTTCTACATTTTAGGCAACAATAGGAAGGAAGGAGAAGAAAGCAAAAATTTCCCTCTGAGTCAGCTCCCTTTAAGGAACGCTTATACTTTCTTAAAACACTTCCTCTTACATCTCATTGACCAGAATTTAGGCACATGGCCAATACTAGCTGCAAAGGAAGATGGGAAGTGGAGTCTTTTGGCTAGACCCACTGTGCCCTGAATACATTTGGGATTTGTCACTAGGAAGAAAGGAGGGTTGGTTATTGGAGGGAAACCAGCAGTCTCTGGCCAAGGGACTGTGAGTACAAGGGCCTGGGGGATTATGAGCCCAGGAAGAAAAATAGAGGAGTCCAAAGAAAGAGGAGATTTGGAGGTGAAGAAGGAACCAGGTTCTAATGTCAAAGAAAAGACATCTGCTGCTAGGGTCCCTGCTCCACTAGCAGCCAGGGACTCCTCCTTGCCTCCCCACTTTCCTTGAGGTCAAGCGTTAGAGACAACCCTCAGTTACAAAGGGTGAGTAGAGATGAAGAACTGAGAACTAGAACTAAGGAGACCAGAACCCCTAGGCCGAGGCTGAGAGGCGAGGAGCATAGGCTCTTCCTTATCATATGGGGAGGGAGTGAGGGGGGCACAGGCTGACATCACATGTCAAGAGCTGTCTGGCAGAACGAGGGAACCAGGTAAATGAAACTGTGGGGCCAGAGCCACGGACGGAGGCAAATACAGTGCACAGAATGGAAGCTACTCCAGGAAGTTTTCCCTGCAGAGAACTGCAACACAGAGCACCCGCCTGACTGACAAGGAACCCACAGAGAAGGCAGAGAAAATTTCCCATCCTGGGACACCAGGCAGGCCTTCCAGGGCTTGGCTTCTGGTCTCAACCACACCCCACAGGCCATCCTTTGCGGGGAGCTAGAGACATGGGGAAGAAAAGGTCTGGATACCTGTTTTCAATCTCTTCTCCACTCCTTCACTCCAGCAAAGGATGTGGGGCCCACAGGTTGAATGTCTTCTAGCGAGCATGTTTCTTCATGTACAAATAAGTGTAATGAACATCACCCATTCTTCGGTTCTCACTCGGGATCGGCTACTCCTTTTTTCAAACGTGTTCTCATCTTGAAATATTTCTGTTCACCTCAGCAGTTTTTGTCTTACAACATAAAATTTGTGGATTTTCCAAAATGTCTAACATAGGGATGAAAAACAGATTTCATTTCACCAACTAGTGCCATTTGGTAGTTAATGGCTATCTGGAATGCTGTGTTAAGAAGGATTCCAAGGACGCTTCTTCATTCAGTGGAAAAGTGCTATAACCAATTTTGATGTCTGCCATAGGAAAGCAGAGAAGGGTAATGGAACAAATGCCAGCTAAGTGCCATCCCTAGTTTAGCACATAATAGGTAATTTAACAAGTGTTTATTAAATTAATGCAGCTCTGGGGGTCATTCAAAAAAAGTGTCATCCTTTCTATCTGTAACTACCTCCCCCAACCCAGGTCTGAAATGACCATATATTGTTCTGTCCCAAACAATAAGCAGGCCTCTAGTGAAGGTGATCCCTAGAAGAATTTTTTGGACTATTAAGTGCAAGATTCTTAGTAGTCAGCTCACATTTGTCTCTCTAAGAGATTTTCTTCCTGCAACCAACACTCTGATCTCCTGGACCAGAGTTTAATGCCAGTCTTAGGGAGACTTAGCCAGAAAGGGTGGTTACAGGAAGAGGATCTGCTCCCTGAAGCTCTAAGTGGAGTCAGGCAACGCTCAGAAGTGTAAATCTTGAAGGCTCATGAGGAAATCCCACACAGTGTAGGCCAACTCCTATGCCCAGAACCAGCTAGGAATGGCTATTAAACACTGGGGTCACCAGTGTTTCCTCCAATCCTTACCTAGCAGACACCCAGGCAGGCCTCTCAGCCTGAAGGGTAATGCTCCTCAGCTTTTACAGAGCTTCTCCGCCTTCAGCCACACCCTCCCCCATCCCTGTCCTGGCCAAGAGCAGCAGCCTCCTCCTCCACAGGGCAGACTGGCCTCTTCCTTAACTCCCCTCGCCCCCGCCCCCCCATCCCTCCATCCCCCGACTCCCCGCCCTCCAACGTTATCCAGCTAACGAAGACGGATTTGCTTGATCAGGATTACCCACTCGGAGGGGGCCGAGTGATTGTGTTTACTTCCAAATCTGGCCCTATTTAGTGGTCTGTGTGCATCATTAATCTTCTTCCACAATCCGTTCCCCATCTGCTCCCACTTTTTAATGAACTGCCACTTGTCGCACTCAATAAAATCAGCACTTTGCGAGAATTCCAGCAACGATGGACAGACAGGAGAAGGCAAAAGGCAGCGGGAGCGGGCGATGGGGGAGACTGGGAGGAAAATCAGGGAGCTGGGCAAGGAAGCTTCGATAGAGTTATCCCCACGGGTTGGGGAACAGCGTCCGACCTGCATGGGCAAACGAATCACAGTACGTCTGGTGCTCTGGGCAGCCGTGCCCCCAAGCAAGGTACTAATAACCACATCAGACCAGGGCGCCGGCAATTCCTACACTGCGCCGTGTCAGGCTGGGTTTGATCCGAGCCAGCCTGCTTTACACAATTATTTTCCTGGTCGTGAATGGCACAGGCAGCATGGGGATGGAGTTTTCCAGACTCGGCTGCCAGCTCTAGGGATTCATCGGATACCAGCCTATTACCTCCTGATTACTTGACTTGGCAGTCAACCCACTCTGAGCTGCAAATCAACAGCAGGAAGGTTGAATGGGGAAGCTGAAGCTTCAGATTTCACTTTTCAATCACGTGTCGCCAAAGGTGTAATGAGGGCTCCATTCAGGGCTCCAGAGATGCAGAGGAGAGGTGGGAATCTCAAGGCTGAAGAGGTCCCCACAGGAGTCATCTAGTTTGAAGCCCAAGAAGAAAACTGAGGGGAAAAGAGGTGAAGGCACTTGCCCAATGTCACTGTCTTAGTCCTCTCCAGCTGTTATAACAAACTTCTATAGAGTGAGTGGGTGGCTTATAAACAACAGAAATTTATTTCTCATGGTTCTGGAGCCGGGAAGTCCAAGATCAAGGTGCCAGCCAATTTGTTGTCTGGAGAAGGCCCACTTCCTGGTTCATAGATGGCCATTTTTTCTCTCTATCTACACAAGGCAAAGGGAGCAACAAAGCCCTCTTAGATCTCCTTCCTGCCCTCTCATCTCTTTGGTCTCTCTAAGGCTACCTCCACAACTCCCTCAATACTGAGTGCTGAGCTGGGGTAGGCAGGAGACTAGTAGGTTCAGCCCTGAAGCTGCATCTGTCTCCTGAGCCCCAGCCTTCACAAGGACCACTTTCTCTCAAGGTTCACCCACCAGTGCTCCCTAGGTCCCCTTTCTCAAGGCTGAGTCACCAGGTACATAAAGGGAAAATTACCTTGCTCTTGACATTTGCTCCGGTCCTCAAAGACACCCTAGCCTGGCTGATTTTACATAGCCCTATTCCTGCTTCAGCTGTCCCCCTTCTTCCACCTGGGCACTCTGGGCTCAGAAACAGTGATCCTATTTCCAGATTTTGCCCACGCCTGCAAAAGAAATCTAACTTGAGGCAAAGAATCCCTTGAAAATCACAACTGAGAGGGAATGGGAAGGAAAGTCAGAATGCCTACTTCCCACTTGTAAAAAGAGAGTGAAGAAGCAGGGACCAAGAGCTCCCTCCTCCAAACTCAACCCTGTGGACATGACAGAGGCAAGAGGGAGAAATGCAGGTGAGAATATCAGGTAGAAGACATAAGATGCTGGAGGACAGCCCCTAACTGCCTTGGGAAGAAGACCTCTGCTCACACTGTCATCACCATGGGGCAGAAAACAGTGAAATAAGCTAGGTGGGCTGTCAGCAGGTGGAGCTGGAGCCCAGGCAGAGCAAGGAGCAGGGTGAGGACTACAGATACAGCAGACCACTCAGAACTTGGTGCCCTCCAACCACATACACACAAACATGCACACTCATGCACCATTAAAATTTAAGGGAAGTTCCCTGGGGGTCAGGGCCACCTAGCAGGGAAGGGAATGGTAGTGATTCATAGTCAGTGGCTGAATAGTGTCTGAACTACCAGAGTTCTGCACACTGAGGTGATTTATCCACCCTCCCATCTCACATACCTTGAACTCACCTGGAGGGGCACAAGCTGGGGTGCAGGATTTATTTACTCCCCTCAGTATGTGTTAACAGCCAAGACGGCTGATGCCTCTGGGGAATACGAGTTCACAGAGGATAATAATGAGATATCTAGACAGAACTAGAATTTAAAGTAACTATAATCATGATTCCATAGGAGATAAGGGAAGATTTTAGTGCATGAAGTGGGAACACATGGTTATAAAGAAAAGGTTATTGGGAATTCCAGTATAAAAAATATCATAGTTGAAATAAAGAATGCAATAGTTGCGCTGAATGGCAGAATAAATTCAGCTAAAGAACAAACAGGCAAACTAAAAGATCAGATTAATGCTAAATGGTAACATAAAGGGATAAATGGTTGTAAAATATAAAAGAAAATTTCAGATATATGATACATAGAAGTAGAAATATCAATACATATTTAACAGGAATCCCGTAAAGGGAGAAAAATGAGCAGAGGGGAGAAAATATTTCAAGGAATAATGATTGAGAACATCTCAAAACTAAAGAAAGTTGAAAGCCCTCAGATTGAAAAGGCTCATGTCTGCCAAACAGGATGAATTATTATTGAGTAACTTAAGATCAAAAGCAAAGAGTAAAATTTTTAAACTTTCCCAAAAGAAAAAAAGGCGATAAACTACATAACATCAAATCAACATCAAACTTCTCAAATCAACATCAAACTTCTCAACAGTAATCACAAACACAAAAAACGCAATACAGTAACATTTCAGTGTGACAAGAGAAAGAAAATCTTTAAACCTAGAATTTTATATCCATGTAACCTATATTTAATTATAAGATTAAAATAAAGGAAAGTAACAGGCAGGTGAAACCTTGGATATTCCCTGCAAGAAGAAAACTAAATTAAGGAGTGTGCTGGGATATATGGGGGGAAAAAAGAACTGAAAACAAGAGTGCATCCCCAATAATCTAGAACTAAGATTTTACACAAACCTAATATGGTGGGACAGGGTGAGAATCATCATGAAAGTGAGAGGTACATGCTGAGGTCCATATTCAAGGCAAAAGAAAAACAGGGATATACTTCAAGGAAAAGTGTCATTGAAGTAAGGCAACCATCAGAAAAATAAAAAATATAATTAATTACTTTTGATCAGTTGCTTTTGTGAGGTTATGCTACAGTAACGAGCAACACCATCTCAGTGGCTTGCAACAACAAAGCTTTATTTCTCATTCAGGTACTGGCTGCGGGCCAGCTATGTTTCACATATCTTCTCATTCCAGGACCAGGCTGAAGGAGTAGGTCTTATCTCAGACTTATGGCAGAGGGAAAAGTGCAATAGAGGAACCACATAATGGTACTTAAAGCTTCTCAGAAATCATGGACAGATCTTTTTGACTTATATTCCACTTGTCAAGCAAATCTCAGGCCATGACTTATATCAGTGAGGTAGGAAAGTATAATCAACTCACAAGGAAATGCTGCAAATCACATCACAAAAATCAGGCTGTATAATCTTCTTGCAAAGAGGACAGTAACATCCTCGAGATCAGGAAAAGAAAACTCACTCTAATTAATAAAAGGTATAAAAAAGGAATGGGTAGAAAATTACATAAGATATGACATAAGATAGCAGAAAGAGGTATTCAAATAAATAAAAATTATAACAAAGATAATTATATGCATTTAATTTTCTTAAAAAGCAAAACTCAGTAATATATTTTCTATAAAAAACATAGTGAAAAACAGAATTTAGTTTCCAGTCTGGAAAAGATGGTGTAGACCCATTTCCCTATACCTCCCCTACTAAGTGCTACTATAAACCCTGGAAATAATGCCAGAAGCAACCAAAGGAAAACTCTGAATTGTGATAAGAAGGCAAACTGATTTGTGGCCTTAGAACCAAAAGAACAAGAAGCAGGACATCTAATGTCCCCCATCCAACAGAAGAAGACAACCAGAGCCACCATTTCCTAAACACCAACCTAGCAGGAGAAGGCAGCCTGATAGTCTTACTCCTTCCCTAAATCAAACGAGAGTTTTTCTGACAATGTTAAGCCAGTAAGGGCGATTGATGGGAAGTCACACCAATAATAAGCAGCCAGGGGAAATATTTTCCTTTGTTATCGGCCTGAGACTCTCCCATCCCCACTAGAGATATCCTGGGTCCAGCCTGAGGAAACTCCTTCCACCCCCTTAGGTAGAATGAGTCTGGACCAGATACACCAAGCAAACCAAAATAACACAGGAAAAGTTTTGAAAACCCTAGTATCACTGGAATAACCACATAAAAACGTAGACAAGGATCTGTGTGCAGAACATAAACAGGGCAACTGCCTGCTAAAATTAAAGAGTTTAAATGGGACCCTGTGTCTCATAACATAATATATAAAATGTCTAGGAAACAATTTAAAAATCACCTGACATACTAAGAATCAAGAAAAATCACAATTCAGATAAGAAAAGGTCTACTACCAGAAACAGCAAATACAGTAAAGTTTCTGGATGACAAAATCAATGTTGAAAAATTCATAGCGTTCCTATACTCTAATAATGAAGTGTCAGAAAAAGAAGTGGAAAAAAATTCCTTTTGCAACTGCAACAAAAAGAATAAAATACCTAGGAATAAATCTAATGAAACATATGAAGGACCTATAATGAAAACTATAAGATCCTATTAAAAGAAATAGAAGAAGACACAAAGAAATGGGAAGATATTCTATGTTATTGGATTGGAAGAATCAACATAGTTAAAATGACCTTATTACCTAAAGCATTATACAGATTTAATGCAATCTCCATCAAAATCCCATCAGCATTTTTTTTAAAAAATAGAACAAAAAATCAACATATCTGTATGGAAGCACAAAGACCCCAAACTGCCAAAGCCATCCTGAGAAAAAAGAATGAGGCTGGAGGAATCATTCTGCCCGACTTCAAATTATACTACAAAGCAACAGTAATCAAAACGGCATGGTATTGGCAGCAAAACAGACACACGGACCAGTGGAACAGAATCGAAAGTCCAGAAGTAAACCCATACTTATATGGGCAAATAATTTTTGACAAAAAAAAAAAAAAACATACAGTGGAGAAAAGAAAGCCTCTTCAATAAATGGTGCTGGGAAAACTGGAAAGCTACCTGCAAAAGGATGAAACTAGACTTGTCTATCACCACACACCAAAATTAACTCAAAATGGATTAAGGACCTGAATATAAGACCTGAAACAATAAAATGCATCGAAGAAAACATTGGAACTAAACTCAAGGACCTCAGACTTAAAGAGGATTTTATGAGTTTGACCTCAAAAGCAAAGGAAGTAAAAACTAAAATAAATGAATGGGACTACATCAAACTAAAAAGCTTCTGCTCAGCAAAAGAAAACGTCAACAAGGTAAAGAGACAACTATTCAAATGGGAAAATATATTTGCAAGTAATGCCTCTGATAAAGGCCTAATATTCAAAATATACAAAGAACTATATGACTCATTAACAACAAAAAAACAAACAATCCAATCGGAAAAAGGGCAGAGGACCTGAACAGACACTTCTCCCTAGAGGACATACAAATGGCCAACAAATATTTGAAAAGATGCTCCACATCTCTAGCTATTAGGGAAATGCAAATCAAAACCACAATAAGAAATAATCTCGCACCTGTTAGAATGGCTATAATCAACAGGACAAGTAATAACAAATGTTGGAGAGGATGCAGAGAAAAAGGAACCCTCATACACTGCTGGAGGGACTGCAAATTGGTACAGCCACTATGGAAAACAGTATGGAGGTTCCTCAAAAAACTAAGAATGGATCTACCATATGATCCAGCAATCTCAAAGACTTGAAAACCTATATTCGAAAAGATATTTACACACCGACGTTCACAGCAGCATTATTCATGGTGGCCAGGACATGGAAGTAACCTAAGTATCCTACGATAGATGATTGGCTAAAGGAGCTGTGGTACATATATACAATGGAATATTACTCAGTCATAAGAAGAGATGAAATACTGCCATTTGTGACAACATGGATGGACCTCGAGATAATCATGCTAAACGAAATAAGTCAGACAGAAAAAGGTGAAAATCACATGATATCACTTATTTGTGGGATATAAACCTAAAAGCAACAAATGAGCAGGACAAACAAACAGAGACTTGTGGACATGGACAACAGACTAGTGGTTACCAGAGGGTAGGAGGGTGGCGGGAAGTGTGAGGTAGATGGGGTAAAGGGGGTCTCATATATGGTGACAGAAAGAAATCTAACTATGGGAGGTAAATAAATATATGCCTTACTGTTAAGGTGTACAGCTGAAACTTACTGGATTTCGCTAACCAATGTTACCATTAAAAATAATTAATTAAAAAAAAAAAAGAAAAGGTCATCAACTATACCCACGTTGAGATGAATCAGATGTTGGAATTATCTGACAAGATGATTTTTTAAAGAAGCTAATCATAAAAAATGTTTCAACAATCAATTATAAATTTTACTGAAACAAGTAAAAAAATAGAAAATTTTAGCAAAGATTCAACTGTTAAAAAGCAAAATTAGCATTATAGAATTTTAAAATACAATAACAGAAATTTTGTCTTAAAAAAAAAACCTCACTGGATAAGCTCAATAGTAGAGTGGAGATGGCAGAGGATAAAATCAGTGAACTTGAGGACAAATAAATAGATTTTATCCAATCTGAACAACAAAGAGGAATATAGTTTGAAAAAAAAATGAACAGAGCTCCAGAATTCTGAGGGATAATAACAAAAGATCCAACATTCACATCATCAGAGTCCCAGAATGGGACGAAGAAGAGAGTAGGGCTGAAACAGTATTCAAAAGAAAATGTCTGAAAGCTCTTCAAATACAGACAAACGCATAGCCTCGGGAAACTGAGAAAACTTCAAACCCCAAACTGAATAAACTCAAAGGAATCCATGCCAATAAATTTCATAATTAAGCTTCTAAATACCGAAGATATTTAAAATCTTGAAAGAAACCAGAGAGAAATGACTTACTACCTATAAGAGAATACCAATTCAAATGACAGCAGATTTTTCATCTGAAATCATGGAGGCCAGAAGCTCACAACATTTTTCAAGTGCTAAAAGAAATGACCTATCAACGGTAAAGTCTATACCCAGTGAAAAGTATCCATCAGGAATGAAGGGCAATTAAAGATATTCTCAGAAAATGGAAAACAAAAAGAATTTGTTGCTACCAGACTCCAGACCTACACTTAGAGACTGACTAAAGAAATATCTTCAAACAGAAAGAAAACTATAAAAGAAGGAATTTTGGAGCATCAGGAAGGAGGAAAAAGAAAATGAAAAAACTCAATATTGGTACATACAAAAAGTTATTCCTTTCTTCACAAGTTTTATAAACTACATTTATTGATCAAAACAAAAATTAAAATGCTATCTGATACTCAAGCTCCCAAAATTTGGATACACAGGAGAGGAGGAGAAATTTTCCAACTCACTTTATGAGGTATTACCCTAATAATGAAATCAGACAAAGACAGTACAAAAAAAGAAAAGCTACAAGCATTATGTCTCAATAACAGAAAAAAAAATCCTAATAAAATGGCAAACTGAATCCAACAATGTATAAAAAGAATTATACATCTTGATGGAGTAGGGTTTTTTTCAGGTATGCAAGGCTGGTTCAACATCAGAAATCAATGTAGTCCACCATATCAGTAAGCTAAAGAAGAAAAATCATTTGCTCATACAAATTGATGCAGAAAAAACCATTGACAAAACCCAACACCTACTTATTATAAAAACTCTCAGCAAATTAGAAATAGAGGACAATTACTTCAACTTGATAACAAGCATCTACAAAGAACCATCAGCTAACATCACATTTAATAGATGATTAAATGCTTTCCTCTAAGAGAAAGAATGAGGAAAGATGTCTACTGTCATCATTCTTATTCATCAAAACACTATATGTTCTAGCCACTGTGATTAGGCAAGATAAAGAAAGAAACAAAAAATGTACAGATATTAATTAATTAATTAATTAATTAATAATGAATGAATGAATGAATGAATCTGCTGTCTCTATTTACAGATACATGACTGTCTATGTAGAAAATCCCAAGGAATCTACAGAAGAAAGATTCCTAGAACTAACAAGTGAGTTCAGCAACATTGATGAATAAAAGATAAAATACACAAAAATTAATCACATTTTATATATTAATAATGAGCATGCAGAAATATAAATTAAAAGCACGATGCCATTTACAATCACTCCAAAGAAAATGAAATATTTAGGTATATAAATTTAACAAAAGATGTGCAGGATCCATATCCTGAAAATTAGAAAATGTGATGAAATAATAAAATAAGACCTAAAGAACTGGAGAGACACACCATGTTCATGGATTGGAAGATTCGACATAGTAAAGATGTCCATTTTCCCAAAATTGATCTTTAGGAGAATATATACTATATATATTATAGAGGGGTGGGGAGGGTGGGTGGGAGGGAGGGAGAGAGAGAGATTAATTATAAGGCATTGGCTTCCATGATTGTGGAGGCTAAGAAGTCCCAAGATCTTCAGTTGGAAAGCTGGAAACTCAATAGTATAATTCCAGTCTGAGTCTTAGTTCAAAGACAAGAGAAGACCGATGTCCCAACTGAAAGATAGGCAGAGAGAGAAAAATTCTCCCTTACTCAATCTTTTTGTTCCATTAAGGTCTTCAATGGAGTGGATGAGGCCAAGCTACATTGGATGAGGATAATCTGCTTTACTTACTCTAGAGATTCAAATGTTAATCTCATCCAAAACACCCACAGACCCATACAGACACACCCAGAATAATATTTAAACAAATAATATTTAACCAAATAACCCTATGGCCCAATCAAGGTGACACATAAAATTAACCATCGCAGTAGACAAGTTTATTCTAAAATGTATATGGAAAAACACCAGCCCTCGAAGAGCTAAAACAATGTTGACAAAGATGAATAATATGGGAGAAATTTTTAGTCTACCTGATATTAAAGCTTACTATATAGCCCTAGTAATCAAGACAATGTGGTATCAGAAGGATAGGCACATAGAACAATAGAACATAACAGATAATCCAGAAATAGACCCACACAAATATGTTCGACTTATTTTTAACAAAAGTACGAAAGCAATTCAATGGAGAAAGAATGTTCTTCTCACTAAATGGTGCAGAGTAACTAGACATCCACAAGCAAAAAAATGAACCTTGACCTAAACCTCACACCTTATACAAAAATTAACTCAAAACAGATCATGAATTTAAGTGTATAGTGTAAAACTATAAAACTGCTAGAAAAAATAAAAGTAGGAGAAAATCTGGTTCCAGGGTTGGGTAAAGAATTCGTAGATTTTATATCAAAAGCACAGTCTATAAAAAGAAAATTTGATAAATTGGACTTCCTAAATATTAAAACCTTTTTTTCCATGAAAGGCCATGAAAGATCATGAAAAGACAAGCTACAGACTGGGAGGAATATTTGCAAACCACACATTCAACAAAAGACTAGTATCTAGAATGTATAAAACTCTCTTAGAGTTCTTTATAAAAAGCAATTAGAAAATAGGCAAATGACATAAACAAGCATTCACCAAAGAGACCAAACAGATGGTAAATAAGCACATGAAAAAATGTTCGGGATCTTTAGCCATCACAGAAACACAAATTAAAACCATAATAAAATATCACTATACACTGCTCATAATGACTAAAATAAAATAAAAATAAAAGAACAACACCAAATGCTGGTGAAGATGTGGACCACTCATACACTGTTGTTGGGAATATAAAACAGTACAGCCACACTGGAAAATAGTTTCTTATGAAGCTAAACATGCAAACACCATACAATCCTGCAATTCTTGAACATTTATTCCAAAGAAAAAACTATGTTCACCAAAAAAAAACTATACTGAATGTTCATAACAGCTTTGATTGTAATAGCCAAACACTGGAATCAGTTCAGATGTCCTTCAATAGATGAATGGTTAAACAAATCCAGTGTATACATGTCATGGAATACTACTCTGCAATAAAAAAAAGAATGAACTATGGATACACACAACTACTTGAATAAATCTCGAGGAAATTATACTGAGTCAAAAAAGTCAGTCCCAAAATATTACATACTATATGATTCCATTTATATAATATGTTTTCAATGACACACTAGTGGTTGTCAGGGATTAGGGATGGTGGGGGAGGGAGGATGAAAGTGGATGTAGTTACGAAAGAGCAGCAAGGATTCCTGTGGTAATGGAACTGTTCAGTACCCTGACTGTGGTCGTGTATACATGGACCTACACTCACAATAAAATGGTAAAGAATTAAACATGAGCACACAAAGAACTAGCCATGTGTGTGCACAGAGAAAGAGAGAGAAAGGGAGGGAAGGAGGGAAGGAGAGAGAGGGAGGAAAGAAGGGAGAGAGGGGGAGAGAGAGGGGGAGGGAGAGAGAGATGAGCACAAGTAAAAATAAGGAAATCTGAATAAGGAATAAGATGGGTGGATTGTATCAATGACAATATATTGGTTGTGATATTATAATTTTTCAAAATGTTACAAATAGGGGAAACTGGTTAAAGTGTACATGGGCTCTCTCCATATTATTTCTTATAATGCATGTGAATCTACAATTATCTTCATAAAAATTCAATGAAAAAAAACATCTATAGAAAAATTGAGAAATAAAAAGATGAATGGCACAGATGGATAATTTCCAATTATATTCATTCTTCCCTTCTTCCATATGATATAACACAATTTTTGGCTGAATAAAGATTACATTTCCCAACCTCCCTTGCAGCTAGAGTGCATGCTTTTCTCCTGCCCCTTCTTCTTTCCCTCTTACCAAATCATGAGAACAAAAGATATAATTTAGGGATTGTGCAAGGATATGGTGGAAGAAACCTGGGTCCCTAAGGACTTTATGGGTCTGCCATAACAGCTTATATCTGCCTATGTTGAATTAAGAAAAAATAAACTATTATATTTAAGCAGCGCCAACCCTAGGCTTCTTCTGGACTTTAATGAAATCAACTTCTACCTTATGTTGGACACTGATATTTAGGGAGAGGGGTAGGGTGGGGGAGTTGACTACATTTGAATTCAAACCTAACTAATACAAATAGAAAAGATATTCCATGGAAAATAAACCACGGTTTTATTTTTAGTCCAGGTTGAATTCCAGGTCAAAAAGAAAACTACAGAGACAAAGAAGAATGTTATAAAATGTAAAAGAACAATAGATCGGGAAGATATAAGGATCATGAATATATGTGTGTTTAATATTATAGCCTGAAAGACTATAAAGCAATAGCTGACAGTACTATGGGGGAAAAGAGAGACATCAAAGACTGTACCTAAGTAATTTAACATGGCCCTCTTAGATACTAACAGATCAATAAGATTAGCAAGTGGATTTGAATAATACAAATGATATAATAAAGAACTTTATACCCAAGACATGAAGAGTGTATATTATTTTTTAGCTCACCTAGAACATTAAAAAAAATCTACCATGAACTATGCTACAAAAGATGATGATTTGAGCATTTCCAAATATTACAAAAGAAAAAAAAGGAATTGATAACAAAAAGACAGGTTTTTATTTATCTCAAATGTATAGAAACTGAAAAACCAAGCTACTTAATAATACTTATATTAAAGATTAAATATTTCATAATTTCCCCTTATATCATAGGGGAAATTATGAAATATTTAGAACTGAGTAACAATAAAAACACTGCATTTCAAAATTTGTGGGGCATCACGAAAACAAGACTTAAGGAAAATGAATGGCTTTAATTATATTTATCAGACAAACAACAAAGACAGAAAAAATGAGCTAAGTATTTGACTCAAGAACTTGGGGGAAAAAAAGATTACAGAAGAAATCCAAAGAAGAAAATAATAAAAGAAAAAAGGTAGAAATCATAAAATTAATAATAAAAGTGTATTAAATTAAAATATCACCTTATTGCAACTCCTAATGGATTAATTGATCTAGCTATTGCTCATTAGTGGCTACTAAAACCAAAAAAGGAGAGTTAACCAGATATTGGCATTATGTCCCTCCTGAAGGAAGAATATAACACACTTAAAAGGTAGTCATGTAAAAATTGTATATTCATCTCTATCAATACAGATAGATGAGAATATGTAAACAGATGTGGATACAGACATATAGGTTGAATTTAATCAACCTTCTGGATATAACTGCAAGTTTACAGAGTATTTCATGAAATTCAATCATTTCTAAATTCAATTAAAGTTCAATAAAAATTCTAGCAGGTTTTTCCAGAAAGTCGACAAATTGATTCCAAAATTAATATATGGAAAAGTGAAAGTTCAAAGTCCACAAATAGCTAAATCAATTTTTTAAAAAGAGCAAAGCATGGCGATTTGCTATATCGGATATTAGGACATACTACAGAGCTTTACATAATTTTACTAAGTTTGGTTCTAACTCAAGAATAGCCATATAAATCCAGGGGAACAGAAAAGAAAATATATAAACGGACCTGTGTGTATATGTAGGAGGTAGATATATGATAAAAATAGCACCACGAATTAGTGAGAAAAGGGTAATTTATTTAGTTGATGGCTTACCAAAAAAAAAAAAAAATCTCCATGTACAAAGATGAATTCCAGGTAGACTTTAGACCTAAAATTGAAAGGTAAAAGAATAGATCTAATAGAATAAAAATGAATTAAACTTCTTTTGTGATCTTGGGCAGGGATGAACTTCATAAACCAAACCCAAATAGCAAAAACCATAAAGCAAAAATTGATAAATTTGACTACATGAAAATTTAAAATTTCTATTAATTGGAAGGATGCTTTAGTTTCCTAGGGTTGCTATAGCAAAGTACCACAACCTGGGAGGCTTAAAACAACAGAAATTTATTGTCTCACAGATCTAGAAACTATAAGTCTAAAATCAAGGCATCAACAGAGCCATCTTCTGAAACCTACAGAGGAGAATCCTTCCTTGCTTCTAGTTTCTTTGCCAACAGTCCTTGGAGTTTTTTGGCTTGTAGATGTATCACTCCAATCTCTGCCTCTACCATTATATGGCCATCTTCTCCCTGTGTGTCTCTGTCTTTGCATGGTATTTTCTCTACTTATAAGGACACCAGTAATACTGGATTAGGGTCTACCCTAAAGATTTGGTTTTAACTTGATTATATCTGAGAAGACCTATTTCTAAATAAAGTCACATTCACAGATACCAAGGGTTAGGACTTCAACATATTTTCTTGGGGAACACTATTCAACCCACTAGTTTTCCTTCTGCCCCTTCTAATTCAAATCTTTCCCACATGCAAAATATGTTCCCCCATCTCAATATTCATAAAAGTCTTTAATCATTCCAACCACAATTCTAAGTCTAATATCTTATCTAAATATCATCAATACAAAAAGTCCTAAATCTCAACACCTAAATCGAAAATGGGTGAGATTCTGGGTATAATCCAGTCTGGAGCAAAATCTCTCTCCATCTGTGGATCTGTGAAACTAGAAAACAACGTATCTGTTTCCAAAATACCATGATGGGACAGGCATAGAATAGACAGTCTCATTCTAAAAGGGAAAATTTTAAAGGAATAAAAAAGTCACCAATCCCAGGCAAGTCCAAAATCCAGAAGAACAAATTCTACGGATTTCAAGGCCTGAGAATAAACCTCTGTGGCTCGATGCTCTGTCCTCTGGGACTATAGTGATAGCTCTAGCTTCTCTATCCTCTGCCTCTACACTTGTGGATCTTCCCTCCAAGTTACTCATCCTCTCCTTTAAGGGTATCACATGTTTGCAGTAGACTAACTCAGTAACTACTTTCCTACCTGTAGAATCCCAGAAGTCTGACAGCCTTCTTTCATATATTCAATCTTGGTCCTTTTCAGGACAAGCTGGCAGTGTTTCTGCTGGTATATATTCTCAAAAACCTGTGGGTCTCCTGTGTATGTCAAGGAGGTCCACACCATTTACACAAAGATTATCCAGATACTTCCTGGATAACCCTACCACTATTCCTGGCTTCTGCTGAAATGGTTCCATACCCAATCTCTTCAGCAAAACATTGTTCAGCCATATCCTTGGTGCTTTCTCCAGAGTGTTTTCTCAACAGTGAATTTTCTAATTTTAACTATCTGAATAAGGGTAGAACCTCACAAATGATTAAATTCCTTTACGTTTAATAACTCCTTCCTCAGTTTATTTCTTTCCTCTTGGAATTTACTATAAGCAATAAAGAGAAAACAGATCACACCTTCCACACTTGGCTTGGAAATCTCCTCAACTAAATCTCCAAGTTGAGTTCTGCTTTCACCCAAGAGTAGAACAGAATTCAGCCAAGTTCTCTGCTGCTTTATGATAAGAATTGCCTTCGCTCCGATTTCCAATAACATGTTCGTTATTTCCTTCTAAGGCCTCACCAGAAGTACCTTTAACATTCATATTTCTAGCAGCATTCTGTTTGTGATGCTTATTGCATTCTCTAAAATGATAGAAACTTTCTCAATTGTGCTCCTCATTTCCATCTGAGCCCTCACTAAAATCATCTTTAACATTCACATTTCTGTCAACAATCTCTTTTATGCGATAGAGGCTTTTTCTGTAATAAACCTCAAAATTCTTCCATACTCTGCCCATTACCTAATTCCAAAGTTATATCCACATGTTTAGTTATTTGTTACAGCAGCACCCCACTACCCAGTACCAAAATCTGTATTAGTTTCCTAGGGCCATCATACATAGTTCCACAAACCAGGTGGCTTAAAACAACAGAAATTTATCCTCTCATAGTTCTGAAGTCTAGAAGTCTAAAGTCAAGGTGTCAGCAGGGCCATGCTCTCTCTGAAGCCTCTAGGAAAGAATATTTCTTTTCCTCTTCTAGCTTCTGAGGATCCCAGGCAGTCTTTGGCTTATGGTGGCATAACTCCAACAGCTGCTTCTGTCTTCACATGGCCTCCTTTATGTGTCTCTCTGTGTCTTACCTCTTCTTATAAGGACACCAATCATTTCATTTATAACTCATTCTAAATCCATAATGAGTTCATCTTAAGATCCTTAACTAATTACATCTGCAAAGACGCTTTCCAAATAAGGTCACATTCTAAGAATTCTTGGAAAACACTATCTAACCTACTACAAATGTTATGGGCAAAATTAACAAATGAGTGATAACTGATAGAAAATATTTCAAAGTCTAAAATCATTAAAGAATACTATCTATAACATGCAGGAAAACTGCAAATCAAAAAGACAGAAAATCCTATAGAACAATAGGCAAAGGATATGAATAGACAACCCATAGAAGCAGAAATCCAAATTAATAAAACTTTTATAAAAAAGCTATTCAGCCTCTTCAATAATATAAGAAATCCAAATTAAAACAAGGAAAATTCTACTTTATGCCCATAATATTGGCATGAAAAATTAAGTTAGGTGACACCGGGTGTTGGCAAGAATGTGGAAAAATAGGAACCCTGCATAATCACATTGACTTCCTATCTTACTCAGAGTAAAGAGTAGACTCTACTCTGATTCTGTATTTCCTGCTCCAACTTCTTCGACTTCATCTTCAACCACCCTCTGCCTCCCACTCTGCTCCAGCCCACCAACCTCCATGCTGTTCCTCCAATAGGCCAAATGCACTTTGATCACGGGCTTTGGCATTTGTTTCTTTTGCTTGAAATACACTTACCCCATTCACCGGAGTGTCTTGGTCCCTCATTTCTTAGTAGTCTCTGCTCAAATTGTCACCTTTTCCAGCAGGCTTCCTTGACCACTCTGGTCACATAAGACAGAGCCCTCCTACTTTCTTGCTGACACACTCTATACTTTGCTTGGTCGTCTGTTTATTGTCTATCTCTTCCTACTAAAATGCCACCTCTGTTTTGCTCACTGATGTACTCCCTAAGCCTAGAACAGTGCCTGGAATATTATTGGTGTTGGATGAACAATGAGCTACTAATATTTATTGAATAATTGCTGTGCATCAAGTGCTTTCATTGTATTATCTCGTCTGATTTTTACAACAGCCATATTAATTAGTTGTTGTCATTTCCATTTCACTGACTTGGACACTGAGGCTCACAAGGTTAGGCAACCTATGGGAGATCGCAGAGCTAGCAAATGATTGAGCTGGGGCTTAGGCCCAGCCTGGTGGATTCCAAAACCTAGGGTCTCAAGCACTTCAGTGTACTTCTGTCAATCACTCACAGAGTCCATAATTCTCACATGGCAGCCATGAATGTGAATGGTTCAGGTCTCCTGCTACAGAGAACACAGCTGTCATTCCTCTAGATCCAAAACCATATTACTGCTGAGGCCATGCTTCGCCTAGCTGCATTGAGCCAAAGACCAAGCACAGCTGGTTCTAGTGTAGACTTCTTCTAATGGCAAATTTGTCTGGAGACTCCATCAGCCTGGCTATCACCTTCTTAGACCCATACCACATCTCAGATTCTTCCTGTCCTATCCTCCTTCCTGCTGCCTCTCCTTTCACAGGATCAGATCTATACTGAGGTCTGGAGCCTGTCCTTGCCTATTCCTGCTTCCTCCCCTATGCACTTCACAGAGTTTTCCCCAATAAATCTCTTACACTTCTAGTTTTATCTTGGCTTCTGCTTCTTGGAGGTCTTGATCTAACATACTCACAGTGACAGTCAGGAGCCAGCCATCACAGTACTATGGACATGCACACATCCCATGACCAGCAATTCCACTCCTACACATATATTCAACAGAAATGCATACATATTTTCACCAAAAGACGTGAACAATAGTGTTCATAGAAACACTACTCATAATAAGTCAAATCAGGAAACTACCCAATGCCTATCAATAGTCAAATGGGTAAATAAATCATGGTACATTCACATGACAGACTATTATACAGCAAAGAGAATGAATAATCTATAATTACTAACAACATGGATGACCCTCGCAAACATAATATTGAGTGAAAGAAACCAAATGCAAAAGAGTACAGACTGTGAGATTCCATTTACACAAGTACAAAACCAAAAGCAAAACAAATTTATGGTGTTAGAAGTACAGAAATCACCCTTAGGGGGATAAGGGTAGAGACTAGAAGGAGCACAACAGGGATTTCTGGGGTGCTGGTTATATTGTTTCTTGATCTGGATAGTAGTCCTAATGTGGCTTGGTTCAGTTTTTGAAAATTTACTACTTATAATATTTATATTTCTCCATGATGTTATACTGCAATAAAAAAATATTTTAATGAAAAATAGAAGGGTAGGCAAATATTGAACAATGCCAAACAGAAATACAAAATCACAAGCCAACTGCTAAGCTATAACACTCTTCTCTGTTCTTGTCAGGGCTCCACCATCTTCCTGGTAACTTTGTGGCACAAATATGTCCCTTTCTCTTACCCTTGATGACTAGTCTACCACCAAGTCTTGCTTGTTATTCCTTTACAAAGTCTGCCAGCTTTGATCAGTTTCTTGCATTGCTACTTTCACTGCTTCATTTGATGCCAGGCCTCAACAAAGGTTAGCTTCTAACTATTCTCAGATCCAGGGCAGGGACTTAGGGTGATGCCATTGAGTATCTGTGGGCAAAATTTAAGAAAGCATTATTCTCAGGGTCCTTCAGGCATAAAGTTGACAGCTGAGAGTGATGTTTCTTTAAATTCTCTACCCAGACAACTATCTTGCCTCATGCTAGCCCTGCTCCATTATGCTAGATTAATCTTGCTTTCATAAGGTTCTTCCCCTACCCAAGGATTTACCATTGTCTCATTTGTCTACTAAATTAAGAATGGCCCTGGGCAGATCAAACCATCTCCCTTAGCCTCAGTTTCTTAATTTGTACAGTAAGGAGTCTGGACCCAGAGATGGCAAATAGATTTCCTCTGACTATCAGCTTTAATTACTTGCAATATGGTATCTTGAGCATTGGGTTGAGAAAGATTCTGAGAACAAATACAGATTCATTGAAGAAAGGTATTATGATCAATTACTGATATTTGCCATTGGTGAGAAAGAGGACAACCTTGATATACATAGCAAGTATTTTCCTTAAGTAACTAAAGCCAAATTCTTTATCTTATCATTGCAGATCCTCAACAATCTAGTCTTACCATACTAGATTGGTCCTATTTCTTAGGGAATCAGGTCTAAAATATTCAGCTTGGTTTCAAAATAAATGAAGCTGAAGTAAAATGAGACAGCTGCACCATGATGAATTGCAACATGGTCACCTGTGGTAGTCACTTAACTCTCAGGTCCACTTGGGCAGAGCCCCCATCAAGGTGGCCAGTCCTTGGGCTCTTCCTGGGCTCATCTCCATTTCCAGAATCTAATTCCAAAATACTGTATCCTGAACTCCCTCCAGAGAATTGGTTTATGTCCTGGCTAAGGGAAAAGGAAGCCAAAATATTATATCCATTTGTTTGAGCCATGGATGGTTAAACAGCCTCTTATCTCACCTGCCGACTGACCTGGTCCTCTCAGCAATTCTGATACCTGCTGGAGGCAGCTAGATTTGGAAACTCAGCCAGAGGACAAAGCCCAGCCTGTGAGCCCACAGAAATATCAACCCAGGGCCTCTTTGATGCCCCTAGAACTTGCTCATAGGGCTTTCTGAATCCAAGGCACATGCATGTGCATGCATACACACACACACACACACACACACACACACAC